>NW_892504.1:0-717 GCF_000209065.1 Trypanosoma cruzi | reverse complement strand
CGCAACCAGATAGTGACAGAGAGTGCTTCTGGCTCCCACCATTCACAATCGGAAACAAAAATTTGGACCACAACGTGTGATGCAGCAGCCGCTCGAAAACGATCAGCCGAGTGCAGTACCCGTGTGGGCAAGAGCTCGCGAAATTCCTCCAAGCAGCGGATAGTTCAGGGTTGTTTGGTGTCCAGTGTGTGAACACGCAAACAGATGGTGACAGAGAGTGTCTCTGACTCCCACCATTCACAATCGGAAACAAAAATTTGGACCACAACGTGTGATGCAGCGGCCGCTCGAAAACGATCAGCCGAGTGCAGCACCCGTGTGGGCAAGAGCTCGCGAAATTCCTCCAAGCAGCGGATAATTCACGGTTGTTTGGTGTCCAGTGTGTGAACACGCAAACAGATATTGACAGAGAGTGTCTCTGACCCCCATCATTCACAATCGGAAACAAAAATTTGGACCACAACGTGTGATGCAGCAGCCGCTCGAAAACGATCAGCCGAGTGCAGCACCCGTGTGGGCAAGAGCTCGCGAAATTCCTCCAAGCAGCGGATAGTTCAGGGTTGTTTGGTGTCCAGTGTGTGAACACGCAAACAGATATTGACAGAGAGTGTCTCTGACTCCCACCATTCATAATTGGAAACAAAAATTTGGACCACAACGTGGATGCAGCAGCCGCTCGAAAACGATCAGCAGAGTGCAGCACCCGGGGGCAAGTTC
>NW_892503.1:0-717 GCF_000209065.1 Trypanosoma cruzi | reverse complement strand
CGTTTTCGAGCGGCTGCTGCACCACACGTTGTGGTCTAAATTTTTGTTTTGAATTATGAATGGTGGTGGTCAGAGGCACTCTCTTTCAATGTCTGTTTGCGTGTTCACACACTGGACGCCAAACAACCCTGAACTATCCGCTGCTTGGAGGAGTTTCGCGAGATCTTGCCCACAAGGGTGCTGCAGTCGGCGGATTGCTTTCGAGTGGCTGCTGCACCACACGTTGTGGTCTAAATTTTTGTTTCGAATTATGAATGGTGGTGGTCAGAGACACTCTCTTTCAATGTCTGTTTGCGTGTTCACACACTGGACGCCAAACAACCCTGAACTATCCGCTGCTTGGAGGAATTTCGCGAGATCTTGCCCACAGGGGTGCTGCAGTCGGCGGATCGTTTTTGAGCGGCTGCTGCACCACACGTTGTGGTCTAAATTTATGTTTCGAATTATGAATGGTGGTCGTCAGAGGCACTCTCTGTCAATGTCTGTTTGCGTGTTCACACACTGGACACCAAACAGCCCTGAATTATCCGCTGCTTGGAGGAATTTCGCGAGATCATGCCCACAGGGGTGCTGCACTCGGCGGATCGTTTTTGAGCGGCTGCTGCACTGCACGTTGTGGTCTAAATTTCTGTTTCGAATTATGAATGGTGGTGGTCAGAGGCACTCTCTGTCAATGTCTGTTTGCGTGTTCACACACTGGACACCAAACAACCCTGG
>NW_892502.1:0-717 GCF_000209065.1 Trypanosoma cruzi | reverse complement strand
TTTTTTTTGGTTGGTAAAATTGGGAAAATAAATATAAATATTCCCAATGGAAATACCCCTTTTTATATTTTCAATAGGGAAAGGGAAAGGGGGGGGGGGGGGGTATTTTAATTTTAAAGTTGGTAATTTTATATTTTCTTTTAAGTCGCAAACGTGAACGCAACGGAGTTTTTTTTTTTTTTTTTTTTTTTTTTTCGTTTTATTTATAATAGAGAAGGAAAAGGAAGGGAGAAAAAAAAAAAAAAAAAAGAGAGAGAGAGAGAAAAGGAGTGCAAGTCACACACACACACACACACAAAAAAAAAAAGGGAAAAAAAAAGGAAAAAAAAAAAGAAGGGATCAGTCCGTTATTCAAAAAAAAGAAAAAAAAAACTACATATGAACACATGCATATATATATATATATATATTGATATATTGATATTATTATTAATATTAATATTTTAAAGAAAAAAGGGATTTCATGAGAATTTCTAAAACATCTCAAAACGCCCATTCTCTTTCTTATCCTCAAATGAACCACCGTCTACCATAGTGTTTGTTTGTTTGTCAGCATCGTATACAGTCATCTACCATCGTGCAAGGGGCAAGGCACTACCAAATGTACGTCCAGCAAAGATCCCTTCAGAGCGGTGCGCCCTTCAGGAATTGGAGTCATTCCGTTTCTTCATGTGTTTTGCCAAGAGTGCCTTGATGGATGGTGATACAGCATGGTGA
>NW_892501.1:0-717 GCF_000209065.1 Trypanosoma cruzi | reverse complement strand
ATTCCACGGCATTGCTGAAGGAGGGTGACGGGGTCGTTTTTCTGCCGTTCCAAAATACAAACGATCACGCCTTGGCGTGTTGTTGCAGCACCCCCTTTACTCGCTGCGTGTTGTTTGCTGTCAGTTTGTTTGCTGTGTCAGACTGAGGCGAGAATGGATGTAGGTGCTGGTTTGCGTCTTCCACGGCTGCCGCCTGTGTGCTCACACTCTCTGCTTGTGACAGTCGCATCCAAACGTTCACGAGGCGGAGTCAGCAGAGGCGGCATGTGCGCAAGGACCATTGCAATTTGAGCCCTGTTTTTGTGATAATCGTGGCGGTCTCTCTTTTTGTTTTGTTTTTTTTTTTTGTTTTTTTTTTTTCTCTTTGAATAGAGACGCGCGGGCATGGCAAGAGGAAACCCGTCAGGAACCTGTTACAGCTATCGCTTTTCTCTCTCTCTTTCTATCCCTCTCTTCCCCTCTCTAGCTGCAGCTCTGTGTGTTTCCCTTTCTTTCCTTCTTTGTTCTCCACACCTCCCTATTGCTGCTGGCTTCCCTCGTGTTTTTATCCGCAGCGCGCGGTGCCGAGACAAGAAGTCCCGATTCCCCCGCGCGACGGCGAAAAGGCAGGGAAAGAACACGGAGCAAACAGAGCGTAGAGGCACGCTGCAGAAGCGCATAGCATTACTTAGCGAGGAGTGGGGACCATCCTGGCACTGGTGTCAATGATAAATATAC
>NW_892500.1:0-716 GCF_000209065.1 Trypanosoma cruzi | reverse complement strand
GAAACAAAAATTTAGACCACAACGTGCGGTGCGGCAGCCGCTCGAAAACGATCCGCCGACTGCAGCACCCTTGTGGGCAAGATCTCGCGAAACTCCTCCAAGCAGCGGATAGTTCCGGGTTGTTTGGCGTCCAGTGTGTGAACACGCAAACAGACATTGAAAGAGAGTGTCTCTGACCACCACCATTCATAATTCGAAACAAAAATTTAGACCACAACGTGCGGTGCAGCGGCCGCTCGAAAACGATCCGGCGAGTGCAGCACCCTTGTGGGCAAGATCTCGCGAAACTCCTCCAAGCAGCGGATAGTTCCGGGTTGTTTGGCGTCCAGTGTGTGAACACGCAAACAGACATTGAAAGAGAGTGTCTCTGACCACCACCATTCATAATTCGAAACAAAAATTTAGACCACAACGTGCGGTGCAGCAGCCGCTCGAAAACGATCCGCCGACTGCAGCACCCTTGTGGGCAAGATCTCGCGAAACTCCTCCAAGCAGCGGATAGTTCCGGGTTGTTTGGCGTCCAGTGTGTGAACACGCAAACAGACATTGAAAGAGAGTGTCTCTGACCACCACCATTCATAATTCGAAACAAAAATTTAGACCACAACGTGCGGTGCAGCAGCCGCTCGAAAACGATCCGCCGACTGCAGCACCCCTGTGGGCAAGATCTCGCGAAATTCCTCCAAGCAGCGGATGGTTCAGGGTTGTTTGGCGTC
>NW_892499.1:0-716 GCF_000209065.1 Trypanosoma cruzi | reverse complement strand
CAGCCCCCCCTCGTCCTCATTTATTCCCTGATTGCCAATCATCCCAGACTAAACGCCATGATGGAAGTTCGTTGTTATGAAAAAAATAAAAATAACCAAAAAAAAATGCAAAAGGAGAGAAGCACACGGGTAAAACCAAAGCCGAGGAAGGGAGATGTCGCAATATAATTCTTCCATTACTCCATATATTTGTAAATAATAAGAGAGTAAAAGCGCTATACACACTACTCAACAATTTGGCATTTTGTCTCCACTTTTTTTTTTTTGATTCCTTCAGATTGAGGGAAGCGTGTTCCCCTTGGCACCTTGAAGAACTCCACACATGAACTCACGAAGTTGACGGTGGGATAATATTTGCAAGCAGGTGTTCGCCGCCCACCGTATCGCCGTCCCTCACAAAAAACTCCAATTCGCCTTCACACGTCGCTCTGACAAAGTGCTCCATTTTCATCGCTTCAAGCATAATAATTGCCTCGCCCTGCTTCACCTTCGCACCGTTGGGTACAAGCAGTTTGGTCACTTTCCCCGGCATGGGGCTCACCACACGCGCCGACCCAGCCTCCTGCAGGGACGCATTACCAAAGTCTTCAGACAGGGAATGTAGATTCAAAATGTAAAATTCTTCGGGCAGCACCATAGCAATCGTCTTGCCTGTTATAACAGAAGTACAATCAAACCGACACCCATCATCCATCCTCACGGAAAACTCGACGGGC
>NW_892498.1:0-716 GCF_000209065.1 Trypanosoma cruzi | reverse complement strand
AAAAAAAAAAAATGCAGGTTTTTTCCCCCTCGCGAGGGCCTCGGCAGCCACAATCCTGTGCGTGCGTGCATTCTCAGCGTTTTAAGCACGGCATGTGTGTGCATGTGTGTGTGTGTTTGTCAGCGCCTATACTTGCAGAGCAGCTGTGCGCCACAAGAGAGTCTGAAGAAAGCAACGGCAGAGAGAGGCAGATAAGCACACACGCAAATTACTCATATCATCACACACACACACACGCAGCCGCGGAATGGGTGCACTCAACCACAAAATCAAAAAGAAAACCAAACCAAAAAGCCGAAGCGTGGGACTACCAGCGCACACACACTCTCATTGCTCCCGTAAAGCAAAACACACACACAGGGAGAGAGAGAGAGGTCGCCCACTCAATGCAATGAAAACAAAACAGAAACAGTTACGGTGCTCCGCCCATGCAGCCAGGCAGGACGGCAGCGGTGCGTGTCGTGCAAAAGAGAGCACCAACGGGCCTGCATGGGTGTGCATGCATATATACAATGGGCACATTATTGTGTGTGCTTCGTGGGGTGAGGCGACGACGAGAGTCCATGCAAGGGGACACACACACAGAGAGAGAAGGAAGTGTGTGTATGCGGGCGGTGCATGGCTCTCTCACACTCACTCTCACGCGGCCACCACCGCAGCCGCAGCCGCACAAACCACGAAACAGATGAATCAGTGCGATTGCAGAACTCGCACAC
>NW_892497.1:0-716 GCF_000209065.1 Trypanosoma cruzi | reverse complement strand
GGCTGCTGCATCACACGTTGTGGTCCAAATTTTTGTTTCCAATTATGAATGGTGGGAGTCAGAGACACACTCTGTCACTATCTGTTTGCGTGTTCGTGCACTGGACACCAAACAACCCTGAACTATCCGCTGCTTGGAGGAATTTCGCGAGCTCTTGCCCACGAGGGTGCTGCACTCGGCTGATCGTTTTCGAGCGGCTGCTGCATCACACGTTGTGGCCCAAATTTTTGTTTCCAATTATGAATGGTGGGAGTCAGAGACACTCTCTGTCACTATCTGTTTGCGTGTTCGTGCACTGGACACCAAACAACCCTGAACTATCCGCTGCTTGGAGGAATTTCGCGAGCTCTTGCCCACAAGGGTGCTGCACTCGGCTGATCGTTTTCGAGCGGCTGCTGCATCACACGTTGTGGCCCAAATTTTTGTTTCCAATTATGAATGGTGGGAGTCAGAGACACTCTCTGTCACTATCTGTTTGCGTGTTCGTGCACTGGACACCAAACAACCCTGAATTATCCGCTGCTTGGAGGAATTTCGCGAGCTCTTGCCCACACGGGTGCTGCAGTCGGCTGATCGTTTTCGAGCGGCCGCTGCATCACACGTTGTGGCCCAAATTTTTGTTTCCAATTATGAATGGGGGAGTCAGAGACACACTCTTGTCACTATCTGTTTGCGTGTTCGTGCACTGGACACCAAACAACCCTGAACTATCCGCT
>NW_892496.1:0-716 GCF_000209065.1 Trypanosoma cruzi | reverse complement strand
TCTCACGAAAACTCACCGATGCACTGGTTAACTTTGGGCTATCCCGCCTCATTCTTAGCATCCGCTTGTTCACATTTTCCATCGACGGTGACTTCTCCTGGAGGTGGCTCTGCAGGTAAAGAGAAAGGAGACTCGGGAGTCGCCGTCGTTTTTCCCTTCCACAAAATTCCTGAGCGTCTTGAATTTCACCCCCTGATGTGGTGTTACTTCCGATTTGACGAGATAAAGCCTCCAATGACGTGCCCGAGGAATACGTGGATGTCGGATTACTGACCGTCGTGTCCAGAGTACGTTCACGCATCGCATTGGATGATGACCAGGCAACGGTCTTTTCAAATATTGCCGGCAGCACCCGCGAGGAGATAGATGCCTCATGCACACTCTTGAGCAACTCGATGAGAACGAGACGCTCCCGTGGTAGTTTCACCCCATCTTCTTTCCGGTTTTCGCAGATGGAACCATTCAGGCTGTCGACACGACTCATATTTGGCTGCGTCACACATTCACTGCTGCTGCTGAACTCCCTCTCACTCACCACGTCTCCTGAAAGGGGTGTTTCCATCGGCACTCGGTGTGGGGTGCGTATATGCTGCTGAAGGAGTTCGTTGGCGACAACAAATACTTGTTCATCCTCTGTAAGATGGTCCCTAAAAAACCTGCGGAGGGCGCTGGCGTCTAGCTCTTTCTCTCCACCGGCGATGCCCACATGGGCCATG
>NW_892495.1:0-716 GCF_000209065.1 Trypanosoma cruzi | reverse complement strand
TCTTCGCACAAAGAGAGAGCCGAATCGCCGCGTCGTCACCGCTGGCGTGGGGAGGGGCGACAGGGCGCAAACATCAATAAACCGTAGCATGGGAACAGTAACGCGTACGGAGAGGGCCTCAAAAGCACGACGGAGAGAGCGCCGAGTAAGGCACACAGGGCAAAAAGGGAGACAGCGGGTGTTTTCTATTCACCTAACCTGCCACCACACATCACCGTGCACTCACCTCCTCGTGCTCAAAGCAAGAGAAGAATGTTCATTTCCTAAAATTAGTGATATTTTCAACAATGGAGCGTGTGGGACGTCCAAAGACGTCGTACAAACAGTGCGCGGAACAAGGGTCCCGGACTGTGCAGGTGGGCTACGCCTGCTCTACATCCCCCCGCTCTCGTTGTTGCTGCTGCTGCTGTTTTTGTTCCTGCTGGCCGGACCCCTCCGCCTTCAGGTTCTCGTGGATGCGCTTCAGCGTCCAGTCAAACACGTAGTCCACGTGGTACCCCTCCCTAATGAAGAGCTCTCGGAAGAGCCGTTTCAGGTAGCTGTAGTCCGGCTTGTCCTCGAAGCGCAGGCCTCGGGTGTAGTTGAGGTACGCGGCAAACTCCGCGGGAAAGCCCTTGCACAGCGTCTCCACGGGCGTTGTCTGCTTGCGCTCGGATATGCGAGAGTACTTTTCTTGCTTCGTGTGCGCTTTCAGGCCCTGCCACGGCAGTGAGCCA
>NW_892494.1:0-716 GCF_000209065.1 Trypanosoma cruzi | reverse complement strand
CGGTGACAAGGGGGAGTCGTGGACGGAGGCACTCGGGACACTCTCGCGCGTGTGGGTCAACAAACACGAAAAAGTGAAGGCCGTTAGGAGCGGGTTCATCACAGCGAAGATTGACAGTGATGAAAATAACAGAAATGT
This sequence comes from Trypanosoma cruzi, assembly GCF_000209065.1. Classification (NCBI taxonomy): domain Eukaryota; phylum Euglenozoa; class Kinetoplastea; order Trypanosomatida; family Trypanosomatidae; genus Trypanosoma; species Trypanosoma cruzi. The sequence continues at coordinate 578 of NW_892494.1, read as the reverse complement.
GATGCTCGTTACTCTGCCGGTGTATTCCGAGGTGACTGAGAAAGGAGGCAATGTGAAAAAGGGCGAACTCCATCTTTGGCTGACGGACAATACGCACATTGTTGATATTGGGCCGGTATCCGATGATGACGCTGCCGCCAGCTCCCTGTTGTACAAAAGTGGTAAAGGTGGAGATAATAAGGATGAGTTGATTGCACTGTACGAGAAGAAGAAGGTCGACGCGGATAAAACATCACACAGTCTTTGGTCTGTGCTTCTGACTGCGCAGCTGCAGCGTGTGAAGGAGGTTCTGGCGACGTGGAAGAAAGTGGACGAAACTGTCTCCAAACTGTGCCTCTCAAGTGCTGAGGAGGATGGCTCACCTGAAAATGCCTGCAGCCCTACTGTTAAGATCACGGATGGGCTGGTTGGCTTTTTGTCCGGCAACTTCTCTGGTAACACATGGAGGGACGAGTACCTCGGGGTGAACGCCACAGTGAAGAAGAAAGATTCAGGAAAACGCAGCTTGTATGCCAACAAAAGACATATGGTCTCAAGGGACTGGTCGCCCCGGTCTACGTAGTCACCAAGAAAGAGGT
>NW_892493.1:0-716 GCF_000209065.1 Trypanosoma cruzi | reverse complement strand
TGACCACCACCATTCATAATTCGAAACAAAAATTTAGACCACAACGTGCGGTGCAGCAGCCGCTCGAAAACGATCCGCCGAGTGCAGCACCCCTGTGGGCAAGAGCTCGCGAAATTCCTCCAAGCAGCGGATAGTTCAGGGTTGTTTGGCGTCCAGTGTGTGAACACACAAACAGACATTGAAAGAGAGTGTCTCTGACCACCACCATTCATAATTCGAAACAAAAATTTAGACCACAACGTGCGGTGCAGCAGCCGCTCGAAAACGATCCGCCGACTGCAGCACCCTTGTGGGCAAGATCTCGCGAAACTCCTCCAAGCAGCGGATAGTTCAGGGTTGTTTGGCGTCCAGTGTGTGAACACGCAAACAGACATTGAAAGAGAGTACCTCTGACCACCACCATTCATAATTCGAAACAAAAATTTAGACCACAACGTGCGGTGCAGCAGCCACTCGAAAACGATCCGCCGAGTGCAGCACCCTTGTGGGCAAGATCTCGCGAAACTCCTCCAAGCAGCGGATAGTTCAGGGTTGTTTGGCGTCCAGTGTGTGAACACGCAAACAGACATTGAAAGAGAGTGTCTCTGACCACCACCATTCATAATTCGAAACAAAAATTTAGACCACAACGTGCGGTGCAGCGGCCGCTCGAAAACGATTATCCGAGTGCAGCACCCTGTGGGCAAGATCTCGCAACATTCCTCCAAGCAGCGGAA
>NW_892492.1:0-716 GCF_000209065.1 Trypanosoma cruzi | reverse complement strand
AGGGACCTTCGGCGTCACGCCCTTCTCGGACCTCACGCGCGAGGAATTCCGGTCCCGCTACCACAACGGCGCGGCGCACTTTGCGGCGGCACAGGAGCGCGCGAGAGTGCCGGTGAACGTGGAGGTTGTTGGTGCGCCCGCGGCAGTGGATTGGCGTGCGAGAGGCGCCGTGACAGCCGTCAAGGACCAGGGCCAATGCGGCTCGTGCTGGGCCTTCTCCGCCATTGGCAACGTTGAGTGCCAGTGGTTTCTCGCCGGCCACCCGCTGACGAACCTGTCGGAGCAGATGCTCGTGTCGTGCGATAAAACGGACTCTGGCTGCGGTGGTGGCCTGATGAACAACGCCTTTGAGTGGATTGTGCAGGAGAATAACGGCGCCGTGTACACGGAGGACAGCTACCCTTATGCGTCGGGCGAGGGGATATCGCCGCCGTGCACGACGTCAGGCCACACGGTGGGTGCCACGATTACCGGTCACGTTGAATTACCGCAGGACGAGGCCCAAATAGCCGCATGGCTTGCAGTCAATGGCCCGGTTGCCGTTGCTGTCGACGCCAGCAGCTGGATGACCTACACGGGCGGCGTTATGACGAGCTGCGTCTCCGAGCAGCTGGATCACGGCGTTCTTCTCGTCGGCTACAATGACAGCGCCGCAGTGCCGTACTGGATCATCAAGAACTCGTGGACCGCGCAGTGGGGCGAGGATGGATACATCC
>NW_892491.1:0-716 GCF_000209065.1 Trypanosoma cruzi | reverse complement strand
CGTTTCCTGGAGGAATTTCGCGAGCTCTTGCCCACAAGGGTGCTGCACTCGGCGGATCGTTTTCGAGCGGCTGCTGCACCACACGCTGTGGTCTAAATTTTTGTTTCGAATTATGAATGGCGGGAGTCAGAGGCACTCTCTTTCAATGTATGTTTGCGTGTGCACACACTGGACACCAAACAACCCTGAATTATCCGGTGCTTGGAGGAATTTCGCGAGCTCTTGCCCACAAGGGTGCTGCAGTCGGCGGATCGTTTTCGAGCGGCTGCTGCACCACACGCTGTGGTCTAAATTTTTGTTTCGAATTATGAATGGCGGGAGTCAGAGGCACTCTCCTTCAATGTATGTTTGCGTGTGCACACACTGGACACCAAACAACCCTGAACTATCCGCTGCTTGGAGGAATTTCGCGAGCTCTTGCCCACAAGGGTGCTGCAGTCGGCGGATCGTTTTCGAGCGGCTGCTGCACCACACGTTGTGGTCTATGTTTTTGTTTCGAATTATGAATGGCGGGAGTCAGAGGCACTCTCTTTCAATGTATGTTTGCGTGTGCACACACTGGACACCAAACAACCCTGAATTATCCGCTTCTTGGAGGAATTTCGCGAGCTCTTGCCCACAAGGGTGCTGCAGTCGGCGGATCGTTTTCGAGCGGCTGCTGCACCACACGTTGTTGTCTAAATTTTTGTCTTGAATTATGAATGGCGGGAGTCAGA
>NW_892490.1:0-716 GCF_000209065.1 Trypanosoma cruzi | reverse complement strand
GGTGAAACGCCACGGTAAAATATAAAGAAGCTGCAACAGAGGCTTCCGATGGTGTGACGTTCCGGGGAGCGTGGGCGGAGTGGCCCGTTGGCAAGCAAGGGGAAAATCAGCTGTACCACTTTGCGAACTACAACTTCACTTCTTATGGCGACGGTGTCCATCCACGAGGTGCCGACGGAGGGTAATATTCCATTGTTGGGTGTGAAGATGATGAAAGGTGACAGTGAGAATACAGTACTCCTGGGACTGTCGTACAACAAAGAAAAGAAGTGGATATTACTGTGCGGTGACGGAAAGACAAAGGAGCATAGCCGCGATTGGGATCCGGAGACAACGAAGAAAGACCACGTGGTAATTTTTCTATGGAACGGCAGCCAGATCTCGGCGTACGTCGATGGTGAACGTGTGGGGGATGCGCAATGTGCATTGGAAAATGCGGATTCGAAAGAGATCTCACACTTCTACATTGGAGGGGATGGAGACAAGACACGGAGCCAAGGGGACGTGTCCGTGACGGTGACGAACGTCCTGCTGTACAACCGTCCGTTGAGTTCCGAAGAGATTGGCGCCCTCAACCCGAATAAAGCTCCCACTACACCTCAGCTGAACAGTCTCACTCAGGGAACCTCGAATAAGCGTTCTGGTGGACGACAGGAGGAACAGGAATCGTTGGAGGTACGTGGTGCAGGCGCTGCATCCACAACAGTGGTGTCCAC
>NW_892489.1:0-716 GCF_000209065.1 Trypanosoma cruzi | reverse complement strand
CGTGGGGTGCCTGGCCAACTGCCCCTTCCGTTTTCATGATTGTTGCCATCATCCTTGCCAAGGCGGTACTCCTGCACCATCAGCTGAAAGCGCAGTCAAAACAGGGCCACTCCCCCCGTCAATGTAACCACCGACGCCCCGTAGGCCTGGGTATCAAAAAAAAGAGGTAAAAGTCCACTCGGTGGGCCAACCGAAGGCGGCAGTTTTGTCTGCCAGACGTCTTTCCCCACCCTAACATCAATAGCAAACACACCACCCAACGCAGTGGACACAAGTGTGGTAAAATTACCAATCAAGCAAAAGGATGTCAGTGTACTGCCGTCCAACAAACGCCGCAAGACAATGTTGTTGCACGCAACATCAAAAACACAAAAATCCCCGTCAGTGCCGCCCATGCAGAGAAGTGGGCTAAGCCCCTCCCGCATAAAGCCTGCAAACAGAAAGGTGCTCATGAGGGAGGCGTTGGTTTGGATGCGATGAGAGTAGTCCACCCCTTCTGAGCCCAGCGACCAAAGAATCGCCTCACCTCGACCGCCCGCCGTCACCAACGTCCCGCCTTTTGCCGCGGAGGAGCAGTAGATCCCACCAAGGTGAGAAGTCCGCGTAAACCACGGCGCGGCAATCGGCTTTAACTCCTTCTCTTCCCAAGTGACTTGTGTCATCGAAGGGGTCGGGGATCCTGCCACCTCATTCCCACTGCGGCGGCCTCCTCCACT
>NW_892488.1:0-716 GCF_000209065.1 Trypanosoma cruzi | reverse complement strand
TTCTTGGAGGAATTTCGCGAGCTCTTGCCCACAAGGGTGCTGCACTCGGCGGATCGTTTTCGAGCGGCTGCTGCACCACACGCTGTGGTCTAAATTTTTGTTTCGAATTATGAATGGCGGGAGTCAGAGGCACTCTCTTTCAATGTATGTTTGCGTGTGCACACACTGGACACCAAACAACCCTGAATTATCCGCTTCTTGGAGGAATTTCGCGAGCTCTTGCCCACAATGGTGCTGCACTCGGCGGATCGTTTTCGAGCGGCTGCTGCACCACACGCTGTGGTCTAAATTTTTGTTTCGAATTATGAATGGCGGGAGTCAGAGACACTCTCTTTCAATGTATGTTTGCGTGTGCACACACTGGACACCAAACAACCCGGAATTATCCGCTGCTTGGAGGAATTTCGCGAGCTCTTGCCCACAATGGTGCTGCAGTCGGCGGATCGTTTTCGAGCGGCTGCTGCACCACACGCTGTGGTCTAAATTTTTGTTTTGAATTATGAATGGCGGGAGTCAGAGGCACTCTCTTTCAATGTATGTTTGCGTGTGCACACACTGGACACCAAACAACCCTGAATTATCCGCTGCTTGGAGGAATTTCGCGAGCTCTTGCCCACAATGGTGCTGCAGTCGGCGGATCGTTTTCGAGCGGCTGCTGCACCACACGCTGTGGTCTAAAATTTTGTTTTGAATTATGAATGGCGGGAGTCAGAGAC
>NW_892487.1:0-716 GCF_000209065.1 Trypanosoma cruzi | reverse complement strand
GTTTGCGTGTTCACACACTGGACACCAAACAACCCTGAATTATCCGCTGCTTGGAAGGAATTTCGCGAGCTCTTGCCCACACGGGTGCTGCACTCGACTGATCGTTTTCGAGCGGCCGTTGCATCACACGTTGTGGTCTAAATTTTTGTTTCCGATTGTGAATGGTGGGAGTCAGAGGCACTCTCTGTCACTATCTGTTTGCGTGTTCACACACTGGACACCAAACAACCCTGAATTATCCGCTGCTTGGAGGAATTTCGCGAGCTCTTGCCCACACGGGTGCTGCACTCGGCTGATCGTTTTCGAGCGGCCGCTGCATCACACGTTGTGGTCTAAATTTTTGTTTCCGATTATGAATGGTGGGAGTCAGAGGCACTCTCTTTCAATATCTGTTTGCGTGTTCACACACTGGACACCAAACAACCCTGAACTATCCGCTGCTTGGAGGAATTTCGCGAGCTCTTGCCCACAAGGGTGCTGCACTCGGCTGATCGTTTTCGAGCGGCCGCTGCATCACACGTTGTGGTCTAAATTTTTGTTTCCGATTATGAATGGTGGGAGTCAGAGGCACTCTCTTTCAATATCTGTTTGCGTGTTCACACACTGGACACCAAACAACCCTGAACTATCCGCTGCTTGGAGGAATTTCGCGAGCTCGTGCCCACAAGGGTGCTGCACTCGGCTGATCGTTTTCGAGCGGCTGCTGCATCACACGT
>NW_892486.1:0-715 GCF_000209065.1 Trypanosoma cruzi | reverse complement strand
AAGGGTGCTGCATTCGGATGATCGTTTTCGAGCGGCTGCTGCACCACACGCTGTGGTCTAAATTTTTGTTTCGAATTATGAATGGTGGTGGTCAGAGGCACTCTCTTTCAATGTCTGTTTGCGTGTTCACACACTGGACGCCAAACAACCCTGAACTATCCGCTGCTTGGAGGAATGTCGCGAGATCTTGCCCACAAGGGTGCTGCAGTCGGAGGATCGTTTTCGAGCGGCTGCTGCACCACACGCTGTGGTCTATATTTTTGTTTCGAATTATGAATGGCGGTGGTCAGAGGCACTCTCTTTCAATGTATGTTTGCGTGTTCACACACTGGACACCAAACAACCCTGAACTATCCGCTGCTTGGAGGAATTTCGCGAGCTCCTGCCCACAAGGGTGCTGCACTCGGCGGATCGTTTTCGAGTGGCTGCTGCACCACACGTTGTGGTCTAAATTTTTGTTTCGAATTATGAATGGCGGTAGTCAGAGGCACTCTCTTTCAATGTATGTTTGCGTGTTCACACACTGGACACCAAACAACCCTGAACTATCCGCTGCTTGGAGGAATTTCGCGAGCTCTTGCCCACAATGGTGCTGCAGTCGGCGGATCGTTTTCGAGCGGCTGCTGCACCACACGCTGTGGTCTATGTTTTTGTTTCGAATTATGAATGGCGGGAGTCAGAGGCACTCTCTTTCAATGTATGTTTGCGTGTGCAC
>NW_892485.1:0-715 GCF_000209065.1 Trypanosoma cruzi | reverse complement strand
CATTGAAAGAGAGTGCCTCTGACTCCCGCCATTCATAATTTGAAACAAAAACATAGACCACAACGTGTGGTGCAGCAGCCGCTCGAAAACGATCCGCCGAGTGCAGCACCCTTGTGGGCAGGAGCTCGCGAAATTCCTCCAAGCAGCGGATAGTTCAGGGTTGTTTGGTGTCCAGTGTGTGAACACGCAAACATACATTGAAAGAGAGTGCCTCTGACTCCCGCCATTCATAATTCGAAACAAAAACATAGACCACAGCGTGTGGTGCAGCAGCCGCTCGAAAACGATCCGCCGAGTGCAGCACCCTTGTGGGCAGGAGCTCGCGAAATTCCTCCAAGCAGCGGATAGTTCAGGGTTGTTTGGTGTCCAGTGTGTGCACACGCAAACATACATTGAAAGAGAGTGTCTCTGACTCCCGCCATTCATAATTCAAAACAAAAATTTAGACCACAGCGTGTGGTGCAGCAGCCGCTCGAAAACGATCCGCCGAGTGCAGCACCCTTGTGGGCAGGAGCTCGCGAAATTCCTCCAAGCAGCGGATAGTTCAGGGTTGTTTGGTGTCCAGTGTGTGCACACGCAAACATACATTGAAAGAGAGTGCCTCTGACTCCCGCCATTCATAATTCGAAACAAAAACATAGACCACAACGTGTGGTGCAGCAGCCGCTCGAAAACGATCCGCCGAGTGCAGCACCCTGTGGGCAGGAGCTCGCGA
>NW_892484.1:0-715 GCF_000209065.1 Trypanosoma cruzi | reverse complement strand
AAAAAAAGGGGGGGGGGCAATCATAGAAAACAAAGATCCGCCCCCCCAAACAGGAAAAGCATTAAAAAAAAACGCGATCCTATTTTTTGTCCTTACTGCCGGGGTTGGCCGCCGCAGGGAATAAAAAAGAGTAGGGCGGTGGCCCCGGACGAGAGATACATGACGACGAATCGAGGTATCCACGCTGCGGCGGCGCACCCTAAACATGTCGCTTTCGTTTTCCAGGGGACAACGCAAATGTGCTCGATTGTTCGAAGATCGAACTTAACACCTTACGTGAAAATGGGTCGCGCGACCACATTTTTTTTAGCTCAGTGGCAAAACAAGCTCACAATTTCATCCGGGGTGCGGGTTCGAGCCCCGAAGAAGCCTAAGTTTTTTTCCTTTTTTTTTTGGAATTCTTGTTTCTTATTGCTTTTTAAACTTCTGGTTTGCAGGACGGTGTGCGAGTTCTGCAATCGCACTGATTCCATCAGTTTCGTGGTGTGTGCGGCTGCGGCTGCGGCTGCGGTGGTGGCCGCGTGAGAGTGAGTGAGAGAGCGCCATGCACCGCCCGCACACACACTCGTCTTTCACCCACTCTCTGTGTGTGTCCCCTTGCATGGACTCTCGCCCTCACCTCATCCCACGAAGCACACACATAATGTGCCCATTGTATATATTGCATGCACACCCATGCAGGCCCGTTGGTGCTCTCTTTTGCACGACACGCACC
>NW_892483.1:0-715 GCF_000209065.1 Trypanosoma cruzi | reverse complement strand
CTCCGGCGCAACACCCATCTCCCGGAGCTGGCGTAACTCGTCGCCAAAGCGATTGGAAGCACTGCGCGTATCCGTCTCAGAATCGTCCTCATAATCCATTTCCACAGTAGAGACGTAATTCACATTACGTTCCACACGATCTTCCTTCGGGGGAGGAACAAAATTCGGCGGAAGCTCTGAAAGCGATTTCTGCGCTAGCTGATGACAGTAAGAGTTAAATGCTGCGCGGTCCTTGCGATACTGAACCAACGCTGAAACGTTTGCAGGGGCGCCCGCGTCCTTTGGATCAGGGTCACTGAGAAGCGAAACAACTGACAAAAGAACTGAACTAATCGTCTGAATCGGGGTCCAGCGCATCATGGCCGTCTCTTCCTTGTTCATCTCGTCCTCGCCGGGCGGGTGAAGGATGGAGATGCACACTTTGCCATCCGCGTACACGTTGGGGTGCCAAAAGGAGGAAAGAACTTTAAACATCGGGGGTTCCATCGGAAATTCCTTTGGGAAGCGAAGCTCCGCCCTGTAGATTCCCGGGGCATACGGCGTGCCCTCCGGGCCAGCAAACCAAACAGTCCAAGTGAAGAGATCCTCCGATTCAACGCGGAAACCAGCAGGGGGACTTGTCGTGAGCTCCCGCAGTTGCTTCTGCAAGTGAGGAATAGCAGACATCGCCCTTTGAAAATACTCAAGTGAGTGTCAAATATCCCGTGCAACAGGG
>NW_892482.1:0-715 GCF_000209065.1 Trypanosoma cruzi | reverse complement strand
TTTTTTTTTGAAATTCTTGTTTCATATTGCTTTTTAAACTTCTGGTTTGCAGGACGGTGTGCGAGTTCTGCAATCGCACTGATTCCATCTGTTTCGTGGTTTGTGCGGCTGCGGCTGCGGTGGTGGCCGCGTGAGAGTGAGTGTGAGAGAGCCATGCACCGCCCGCATACACACACTTCCTTCTCTCTCTGTGTGTGTGTCCCCTTGCATGGACTCTCGTCGTCGCCTCACCCCACGAAGCACACACAATAATGTGCCCATTGTATATATGCATGCACACCCATGCAGGCCCGTTGGTGCTCTCTTTTGCACGACACGCACCGCTGCCGTCCTGCCTGGCTGCATGGGCGGAGCACCGTAACTGTTTCTGTTTTGTTTTCATTGCATTGAGTGGGCGACCTCTCTCTCTCTCCCTGTGTGTTTGTTTTGCTTTACGGGAGCAATGAGAGTGTGTGTGCGCTGGTAGTCCCACGCTTCGGCTTTTTGTTTTGTTTTTCTTTTTGATTTTGTGGTTGAGTGCACCCATTCCGCGGCTGCGTGTGTGTGTGTGTGATGATATGAGTAATTTGCGTGTGTGCTTATCTGCCTCTCTCTGCCGTTGCTTTCTTCAGACTCTCTTGTGGCGCACAGCTGCTCTGCAAGTATAGGCGCTGACAAACACACACACACATGCACACACATGCCGTGCTTAAAACGCTGAGAATGCACGCACGCA
>NW_892481.1:0-715 GCF_000209065.1 Trypanosoma cruzi | reverse complement strand
TATTGATACAGTTTTTGTACTATATTGGTACGGGAAGCTTCCAACCCGCCTTTGGGGGTTATGTTTGGTCAATTTTTTTTGACCGGGGTTTACGGACCCCTTTTTTTTTTTTTTTTTTTTTTGTGGGTCTGTCCGCCATATCCATATACCCCTATATATATATACCCATATATATATAGCCCCGTACCCCCTTGTGCGGCTGCCCCCCCCCCCCCACGTTGCGTGTCCGCCACCTCCTTCGGGCCCCCTCATTTTCGCTTCATGGCTGCTATTGCCTGCATCTTTGTTGTGCTTCACCTTTTCTCCGTCTCGTTCCTTTTATTCGCCTTTTCTCCGCGTATGCCGCGCTTCTTCCTGTGTTTTCCGGTGTTTTTGCCTTGCTCGCACACTCGGCTGCATTTGCTGTTCCACACTCGCCATGTGCGTCTTTTCCGCCCCCTGACGCCGTCCACGGCGCTATCCCGGGGCCGACGTCCCGGACCCTGACCCCTCCCCAGTGTGGCCTGGGAGGGGGGGGGGGGGGTTTTGTACACGGTCCCAAGTGCCGCGAAGGACCCCTCATCAAAATTGAAAACCGTTGTGGAACACAACTCCTTTCAACTAACGCTATTATTGATACAGTTTCTGTACTATATTGGTACGCGAAGCTTCCAACCCGCCTCTGGCGGTTATGTTTGGTCAATTTCTTTTGACCCGGGGTCTACGGACCCCTTTT
>NW_892480.1:0-715 GCF_000209065.1 Trypanosoma cruzi | reverse complement strand
CGTATTTAATCTATTATAAATATATAACCATACGTACGCATGGTTATATATTTATAATAGATTAAATACGAGAGATAAGATTTGTGTGCAAAAATAATAATAATAATAATATATATATTTGTTAGGATCAAGATTAGAAAAAGATTTTACATTGTGTGAGTAGACATGGAAGTGGTGTTAATTGACAAAAACAATTTTTTTTTTTTTTTGCGTGTTATTTGCTCGTTGGGGAGGGGAGGAACACCTTATGTATCGTGGGGGGGTATATGTGCGGTAAGTTGAATTTTATCTTCTTTTTCCCTGCCTTTTTCTTTTTCTTTTCCTTTTTCTCTTTTATTTTTGTTTAGTGTGGGAGTATTTGTTCTCCATTCGACAGGGAAATATTCCAACAAACGCTTTATTTTTTATTGCGCCACGGAGACTGAGTTGAAACTCGTAACAACGAAAATATATACATCTCTCTCTCTCTCTCTCTCGTACTGGAAAGCGGCCATAAGCCATTGGCCGATAAAAAATTGTAATAAAACTAAAAAAAAAAGTCAGAGGGGGAGAGACAGGTGGGCGGGGAAAGTAAAGAAATGGTAAATCTTGATAATGCCAATACGCAGCTTGGGTTGGATGTGTACTTTCCCGGGTGCGACACGTACTACCAACAGTCACGTCCCGCCTACCTTCCTTACATGGATGGGAGTTTATATAAACCCTGGCAGCCACG
>NW_892479.1:0-715 GCF_000209065.1 Trypanosoma cruzi | reverse complement strand
CCTGCTGGGTGATCGCCGGCTTTTTTATTGGTGATTGCGTATTTTTGGCTTACCGGTGTGCCGCTCAGTGCCATTTTGTTTTACTTCTTTTCTGCTTATTGGGGCGTGTTGTTATTCGTCACGCGTCAGCATACACCGAGCAACATGTCAAAAAAACAAAACGCAGGCTTCTTCGCCCCTCGCGAGGGCCTCCGCAGCCACAATCCTGTGCGTGCGTGCATTCTCAGCGTTTTAAACACGGCATGTGTGTGCATGTGCTTGTGTGTTTGGCAGCGCCTATAATTGCAGAGCAGCTGTGCGCCACAAGAGAGTCAGAAGAAAGCAACGGCAGAGAGAGGCAGATAGCACACACGCACAAATTACTCATATCATCACACACAAACACACACACGCAGCCCGCGGAATGGGTGCTCTCAACCACAAAACAATGAAAAACAAAACAAAAAGCCGAAGCGTGGGACGACCAGCGCACACACTCTCATTGCTCCCGTAAAGCAAAACACACACACAGGGAGAGAGAGAGAGGTTGCCCACTCAATGCAATAAAAACAAAACAGAAACAGTTACGGTGTTCCGCCCATGCAGTCAGGCAGGACGGCAGCGGTGCGTGTCGTGCAAAAGAGAGCACCAACGGGCCTGCATGGGTGTGCATGCAATATATACAATGGGCACATTATGTGTGTGCTTCGTGGGATGAGGTGAGGGCGAGAGTCCA
>NW_892478.1:0-715 GCF_000209065.1 Trypanosoma cruzi | reverse complement strand
ATCGGCCTTTTCCGCCATCTTGCAATCCACCATGGACGTTTGGGTGGACAGCACTTCGCTACAGGGAGCGGCGAATAAAGGCAGCTCAAAATAGCACGCCATGACGTGGGAGCTGCAACGGATATGTTTTTTGATTCTCGCGGAGCACAGAAAGCCTTTGCCTACGTGCGGTCTGCGGAAAACCCGCAGATGGCATATCACGCGGTCGTGTTTTTAGCACTTTAGGAACTGGCGAAGGGGTGGAACTTGCGAAGGGGAGCGGCGGTGTCTTGTGGCTGCAGGACCCCAAAGTCTGCCACTTCGTAAGTAATAATATTTCAAATCCTAACTGAGGACAAAGGACCATGCTAATGGTCCACAGAATTCTATATATATTGAATGAAAAGAAAACATTCAAGCAATTAACTAACGAAGCTTTTTTACTAACTTGTTTGGTTTCCATAGATAATTTCAGGATCCGGCCAGCTGCCCGGAAGATTATTCTGACACATAAAAAAAAGAAAGAAATTATTTATTGTGTTTGAGCATGGGGGTCAGGGCGTATGGAATGAGGGAATGGCTTGAGGAAAGGGGAATTTGATTTGGAGGGTGTTTGGACCGAATTCATTTGGCTGCGGTGGACACATGCACGACGGGTGTGTTTCCGCATAATGGGGGAGGATGCGACAGGGTTTTCCGAAGTGGCCCGTCAATGCAATTCGGGTTTCGTAGCACT
>NW_892477.1:0-715 GCF_000209065.1 Trypanosoma cruzi | reverse complement strand
TCCTTCTCTCTCGGTCTCTGTCCCTCTCTCGTTTCTTTTCTTTGGTTTTTCCCCCCCAAAGGGCAGAGACAAAAAAAAAGCCCTCTATTTTTTTTTTTTCATTATTATTATTATTTTGTTTTATTTTGTTTTTCTCCTTCCCTTTTTTTTTTTTTTCTCCCTTCCCATTTGTTTGTTTGTTTGGTTTTTGTTGTTGTTTTTCTTTCGTTCGTCGGTGCAATTTTTGGTTTTTCGTTTGTTTGTTTGTTTTTTTTCGCTCCTCCCCTCCCCCTCTTTTTTTTCCTCTTCCTTCATTTTGTCAGTCCCTTTTTTCTTTTTTTTTTTTTTCTTTGATTTTTGTTTTGTTTTTGTTCTTCTCCTCCTCCTCGCCGCAGTCGGAAATTTTTTTTTTCCTCCTCGGCTCCCCTCCCCTCCCCCCTGCTGCCTTTTCGTGGATTTCTTTTTTCTTTTTTTTTGGGGGGGGGGGGAGGAGGAGGAGGAGGAGGGGAGTGAAGTTTTCTTTGAATTTTAATTTTAATTTTTTTGGGGGGGTTTTTTTCTTCTTTTCCTCGCGCGCGTGTGTGTGCCCTGTTTTTTTTTTTGTTTTTGTCTTCCCCCTTACGGAACGACAGTCAGTGGCGCTGAAGCCTCCCGCCCCCTTCTCCCCCGCCCCGCACAGTTATTTACATGCGTCGACACACACACAAAAAAAAAAAAAAAAACACCCACCCGGCAC
>NW_892476.1:0-715 GCF_000209065.1 Trypanosoma cruzi | reverse complement strand
AAGGATGTATTCGTGTCTTTTTTCCTTCTTGTCTCTCTCTCTCACTCTCTCTCTCTCTCTCTCGGTGTGTGTGTGTGTGTGTGTGTGTGCATAAATAAATTTTTTTTTTTTACTTCGTGTTCTTACCACTCCCGTCACGTTCTTTTTCCTTTTCTTCGTTGCTTTCACCGCCCATTCCCTTCATTTATTCTTCCCCAATACACGCGGCATGCATACACGTCCAAGTGGATAAAATAATGCGACAAGTACAATAACAGCGCATGGAAAGAACAATAAAGAAAAACCCGTTCGTTGGGTAAAAAAAAAAGATATTGACGGCGGTCACAAAAACTAGACGAAAGCACCCCAGAGGGATGAAAGACCAAAGAATACACAGAAGCAAAGGCAAAAAGAGGGGGAGAAGACAAAAAAAAAAAAAAAAGAGTTTGTCTCACACACGACTAAAGAGCCTCCTCGTGCGGCACAACGTAGTTGATGGGAAATAGCCCTGTACGTTGGTTGCATACACCCTTAAACCAGCCCTCCTCCTGGGCTCGGTTTACACACACAATCAAATCCCCTTCTCCAAAGGTTAACTCGTCTGGTGCACGAGCCTTGTATGCGTACAAAGCCCTCATGACGGTTCCTTCCAACCGCGGCTGCCGTAATGAAGCGTTAATGGTAAGAGTCCCACCAGTCGTATCCCATGCAGCCGCAAGCGATGAACCTCGCGCTA
>NW_892475.1:0-715 GCF_000209065.1 Trypanosoma cruzi | reverse complement strand
CATTAGAGTCAACTTCGTCCCTGTTATCCGTATGCATTCGTGGAAGCGCGCTAGCGGCATCCGCGCCTTTGGTCACCCCTTCGACACGCCTATTATCTTCCACTATCTCGGTGTCATCACCGTTTGTTTTCCGTTTTGCGGCGTTGAGCCTGTCTTCGGCGGTGCTGTACCGGGACAGTCCAAACACAATGGGCCTATCGGGTCGTTTGGGGTTCCCGAAAGGGTCAATGGTTTCCGTTGCCTTCATTATGGTGCATGCACTGCGTGAGCGGAACGTGCCGTGCGGTACTGGGTTGAGCCAGTACGCGCCGCCATGATTGACAAACACTTCGTGGTCCTTGCCGGCAGTCTGAAAGGTTGGAACAAACTCCATGATGCTAATAGTGGCTACAAAAAGAAAAAACAAAGCAAAACGCCCAGTCAAGCAAGAGAGGGATGAATGAAAGAGAAAGAGAGGGAAGTTAGGACTGTGCCGCAGGCAGGAAAGGAAGCATATGACATCATAGGCAACACACGGGAATAAGCCAGGCAAAATATCGCCCCCCAATCCTCCAGCAATCGAGTCCGTCATCATCTCCACTTCACTTCCAAAAAAAAAAAAAAAAAGACACGACTGCGTACTCACCCTCAGTCCAAACTGAATTGCCGTGAAATACACCTTGGCTTCGCTCTCAGTCATTGTTTCCCCTTCGATGACTTTTTCTTTCGTTGTGTC
>NW_892474.1:0-715 GCF_000209065.1 Trypanosoma cruzi | reverse complement strand
GCCAAGTAGCCCGCGCGGGAAGTATTCACGTACGCCGTGGTGAATCGACTGTGTGGTGGAAAAGATCAGCGTAGCAACGACAATTGCAAAACCCGGTCCCGCAGACGCCGCGTGGGGGCATGCTGGCTCATGTACAGGTCAAGCGTTTTTCCCCGCTCCGCGGCCTCCTCACTGCTCAGACGCTTTTTTCTCCACGAGCACGGAAAGTACATCGGCAGCTGAATGAAGCACGCGCCCAAAAGGGAGCACAGCAGAATCATCACCCCAGTAAAGTACGCGTAGCCGGAGTAGTTGTTCTCCTCAGGTTCTTCAGAGTTCGCCGCCTTGAACCAGCCGTTGAAATACGCCATCAGCACTGCGGTTCCAAGTCCATTGAACGTCTTCACGATAAGTACAACATAGCCGCGCTCCAAGGGGAACTGCAGCATCAGTGACATGACAGAAGAAACATCCATCATCGGAAGGCCAAGGCAGGTAATTCCCTGGTAAAGAGCAAAGAGCGCCACGCTCGAGTTGCTAATTTTGCCGTCAAATGTCATCCCAAACAGAACAAAGCCCAGGCATCCAAAGAGACCCCCAACCGGAAGCAGGACTGTGGGACCCACGTAGTCAAACAGCACTCCGGCATGGAAACCGAAGTAGCTCACGCAATTCCCGACCGTGCTGATTGTCGTGATGTCGCTTTGCGAATACCCGTACTTATTCCTCAGATGAT
>NW_892473.1:0-715 GCF_000209065.1 Trypanosoma cruzi | reverse complement strand
CTCTTCGCGTACCAGCGCGACAGAGTCGACGATTGAGAGAATAAACTGAAAGGCGACAGTAATAGTTAACAAATGACAATGCTAAACGCGGGAAAACGCATTGCAGTGAAAAAAAAAAAAATGGAAAAGAAAAAAAGGAGGGGCGGGGAATCGGGGTAGTGTTCAGAAAACGCGGCGCCAAGCTGGCGGAGCAAACATGTCTGGCGAGTTCGCTTTGTTTTTTCTGTTCCTTTTTTTTTCTAGCCTGGATTCCGCGGAACCCCCACGCTAAAGGAAAGAATGCACCACGAGGGTGGCGAAGGAAACCGCGGGCCCACCTCATTTCCGCCAGCGCTACCGAAACAAAGGACCCCAAGCGGGGGCAAGCACACGCGACGCGAGCGTTTTGCGGATCAGAACGTGACCCTTTCCCGAGTGGCGAGGACGCCGGGAAGAAGGGGGCGGCCGCTTCCTCGGAGTCTCGCCCTCGTCTCCTTCTGCACCCTCCGCGGATGTCGGGTCGTCCGCTAGAGGCGGGTCAACAACCGGTATTGGGTGGCTGCTGATGTTCGGGAAGGCGGTGCACACATCGGCGTATTGGGGGCACACAATGCTCCCACGCCAGGGACCAATGGCGGCGTGACGGTCTCACCCGCCTGGCACTCGTGCCACGCATCGTCATCAAGAAACCGCACGCTCAATGTGCCGTCGCCGCATCGAGCGTCCACACACACAT
>NW_892472.1:0-715 GCF_000209065.1 Trypanosoma cruzi | reverse complement strand
TGGTTTGCAGGACGGTGTGCGAGTTCTGCAATCGCACTGATTCCATCTGTTTCGTGGTTTGTGCGGCTGCGGCTGCGGTGGTGGCCGCGTGAGAGTGAGTGTGAGAGAGCCATGCACCGCCCGCATACACACACTTCCTTCTCTCTCTGTGTGTGTGTCCCCTTGCATGGACTCTCGTCGTCGCCTCACCCCACGAAGCACACACAATAATGTGCCCATTGTATATATGCATGCACACCCATGCAGGCCCGTTGGTGCTCTCTTTTGCACGACACGCACCGCTGCCGTCCTGCCTGGCTGCATGGGCGGAGCACCGTAACTGTTTCTGTTTTGTTTTCATTGCATTGAGTGGGCGACCTCTCTCTCTCTCCCTGTGTGTGTGTTTTGCTTTACGGGAGCAATGAGAGTGTGTGTGCGCTGGTAGTCCCACGCTTCGGCTTTTTGTTTTGTTTTTCTTTTTGATTTTGTGGTTGAGTGCACCCATTCCGCGGCTGCGTGTGTGTGTGTGTGATGATATGAGTAATTTGCGTGTGTGCTTATCTGCCTCTCTCTGCCGTTGCTTTCTTCAGACTCTCTTGTGGCGCACAGCTGCTCTGCAAGTATAGGCGCTGACAAACACACACACACATGCACACACATGCCGTGATTAAAACGCTGAGAATGCACGCACGCACAGGATTGTGGCTGCCGAGGCCCGGAAAAGGGGGAAAAAACC
>NW_892471.1:0-715 GCF_000209065.1 Trypanosoma cruzi | reverse complement strand
CCCACCCTAAGAAAAACTGGATCTTTCGTACAACGCGCTGAGCTTGACGCTGGATGAGAGCGAAATAGTGGAAGGGATGTGGCAAGAAGTCGTGGAGCGTCCAGTTGCTTTACATGCGTTCAACCAAGAGGAAAAAGCAGTGTGGTTACAATGCACAACTTCTGCAGTGACCGTTTTGCAGTTGGATGGCAATACGCATTTATCCGCGCTCAATGGTGTTCTCTGCGGAATGGAGTCATTGACCGATCTTTCTGCAGCAAGCTGTGGAGTGTCAGATTTGACGGCGGTTTCTGCGGCGGCCACGTTTTGCCCAAAGCTACATTCTCTTGATATGCATGGCAACCCCGTTGTGGAAGCGTTCATGCATGCCCCACAGACAACCATTGCCACTTTTTTGGAGTTGTTGTTGCTACCTTTGATCCTTTCTGATTCTGGGGTGGATGATCAAGGGTGCGATGGCAATGAAGAGGAATTTGAGAAGCGCTCTGCTCTTCAGTGTCTTGTCCGCGAAGTCGCCCAGCAGCATAATGAAAAAATAGAAGCTCTTCTTTTACGTCAAGAACGTTCTGGTTGTAGTACACTAGCCGAAGTGCTATACGCAGCACTTCTACAACAAGTCATTCCACAGGTTGCGGAGCTCGATGGGGGCGTGGATGTGAATGCGGCGCGTGAGGGGCTCATGAAAGCAGAACGAGAGGTTTTCGAAGACGTCATA
>NW_892470.1:0-715 GCF_000209065.1 Trypanosoma cruzi | reverse complement strand
TGTTTGCGTGTTCACACACTGGGACGCCAAACAACCCTGAACTATCCGCTGCTTGGAGGAATGTCGCGAGATCTTGCCCACAAGGGTGCTGCAGTCGGATAATCGTTTTCGAGCGGCTGCTGCACCACACGCTGTGGTCTAAATTTTTGTTTCGAATTATGAATGGTGGTGGTCAGAGGCACTCTCTTTCAATGTCTGTTTGCGTGTTCACACACTGGACGCCAAACAACCCTGAACTATCCGCTGCTTGGAGGAATGTCGCGAGATCTTGCCCACAAGGGTGCTGCACTCGGCGGATCGTTTTCGAGTGGCTGCTGCACCACAGGCTGTGGTCTAAATTTTTGTTTCGAATTATGAATGGTGGTGGTCAGAGGCACTCTCTTTCAATGTCTGTTTGCGTGTTCACACACTGGACGCCAAACAACCCTGAACTATCCGCTGCTTGGAGGAATGTCGCGAGATCTTGCCCACAAGGGTGCTGCAGTCGGATAATCGTTTTCGAGCGGCTGCTGCACCACACGCTGTGGTCTAAATTTTTGTTTCGAATTATGAATGGTGGTGGTCAGAGGCACTCTCTTTCAATGTCTGTTTGCGTGTTCACACACTGGACGCCAAACAACCCTGAACTATCCGCTGCTTGGAGGAATGTCGCGAGATCTTGCCCACAAGGGTGCTGCAGTCGGATAATCGTGTTGAGCGGCTGCTGCACCACACG
>NW_892469.1:0-715 GCF_000209065.1 Trypanosoma cruzi | reverse complement strand
GAAAGGGTGCTGCACTCGGCTGATCGATTTCGAGCGGCTGCTGCATCACACGTTGTGTCCCAATTTTTGTTTCCGATTGTGAATGTGGGAGTCAGAGGCACTCTCTGTCAATATCTGTTTGCGTGTTCACACACTGGACACCAAACAACCCTGAACTATCCGCTGCTTGGAGGAATTTCGCGAGCTCTTGCCCACACGGGTGCTGCACTCGGCTGATCGATTTCGAGCGGCTGCTGCAGCACACGTTGTGGTCCAAATTTTTGTTTCCGATTGTGAATGGTGGGAGTCAGAGGCACTCTCTGTCAATATCTGTTTGCGTGTTCACACACTGGACACCAAACAACCCTGAACTATCCGCTGCTTGGAGGATTTTCGCGAGCTCTTGCCCACACGGGTGCTGCACTCGGCTGATCGTTTTCGAGCGGCTGCTGCATCACACGTTGTGGTCCAAATTTTTGTTTCCGATTGTGAATGGTGGGAGTCAGAGGCACTCTCTGTCAATATCTGTTTGCGTGTTCACACACTGGACACAAAACAACCCTGAACTATCCGCTGCTTGGAGGAATTTCGCGAGCTCTTGCCCACACGGGTGCTGCACTCGGCTGATCGATTTCGAGCGGCTGCTGCAGCACACGTTGTGGTCCAAATTTTTGTTTCCGATTGTGAATGGTGGGGAGTCAGAGGCACTCTCTGTCAATATCTGTTTGCGTGTTCA
>NW_892468.1:0-715 GCF_000209065.1 Trypanosoma cruzi | reverse complement strand
GCCCACGGGGTGCTGCACTCGGCGGATCGTTTTCGAGCGGCTGCTGCACCGCACGTTGTGGTCTAAATTTTTGTTTCGAATTATGAATGGTGGTGGTCAGAGGCACTCTCTTTCACTATCTGTTTGTGTGTTCACACACTGGACGCCAAACAACCCTGAACCATCCGCTGCTTGGAGGAATTTCGCGAGACCTTGCCCACAAGGGTGCTGCACTCGGCGGATCGTTTTCGAGCGGCTGCTGCACCACACGTTGTGGTCTAAATTTTTGTTTCGAATTATGAATGGTGGTGGTCAGAGGCACTCTCTTTCAATGTCTGTTTGCGTGTTCACACACTGGACGCCAAACAACCCTGAACTATCCGCTGCTTGGAGGAATTTCGCGAGATCTTGCCCACAGGGGTGCTGCACTCGGCGGATCGTTTTCGAGCGGCTGCTGCACCGCACGTTGTGGTCTAAATTTTTGTTTCGAATTATGAATGGTGGTGGTCAGAGACACTCTCTTTCACTATCTGTTTGTGTGTTCACACACTGGACGCCAAACAACCCTGAACTATCCGCTGCTTGGAGGAATTTCGCGAGATCTTGCCCACAGGGGTGCTGCACTCGGCGGATCGTTTTCGAGCGGCTGCTGCACCGCACGTTGTGGTCTAAATTTTTGTTTCCAATTATGAATGGTGGTGGTCAGAGACACTCTCTTTCACTATCTGTTTGTGTG
>NW_892467.1:0-715 GCF_000209065.1 Trypanosoma cruzi | reverse complement strand
GGAAGCAGAATCACGTCGCCTGGCTGAGGAAGCAGAAGCACGCCGCCTGGCTGAGGAAGCAGAGGCACGTCGCCTGGCTGAGGAAGCACGCCGCCTGGCTGAGGAAGCAGAAGCACGCCGCCTGGCTGAGGAAGCAGAAGCACGCCGCCTGGCTGAGGAAGCAGAAGCACGTCGCCTGGCTGAGGAAGCAGAATCACGTCGCCTGGCTGAGGAAGCACGCCGTCTGGCTGAGGAAGCAGAAGCACGCCGCCTGGCTGAGGAAGCACACCGTCTGGCTGAGGAAGCAGAAGCACGCCGCCTGGCTGAGGAAGCAGAATCACACCGCCTGACTGAAGAAGCAGAATCACGTCGCCTAGCTGAGGAAGCAGAATCACGCCGTCTGGCTGAGGAAGCAGAGGCACGTCGCCTGGCTGAGGAAGCAGAGGCACGTCGCCTGGCTGAGGAAGCAGAAGCACGTCGCCTGGCTGAGGAAGCAGAATCACGTCGCCTGGCTGAGGAAGCAGAAGCACGCCGCCTGGCTGAGGAAGCACACCGTCTGGCTGAGGAAGCAGAAGCACGCCGTCTGGCTGAGGAAGCAGAGGCACGTCGCCTGGCTGAGGAAGCAGAAGCACGTCGCCTGGCTGAGGAAGCAGAAGCACGCCGCCTGGCTGAGGAAGCAGAAGCACGTCGCCTGGCTGAGAAAGCAGAGGCACGTCGCCTGGCTGAGGAAGCAGAA
>NW_892466.1:0-715 GCF_000209065.1 Trypanosoma cruzi | reverse complement strand
TTTCGAGCGGTCGCTGCATCACACGTTGTGGTCCAAATTTTTGTTTCCGATTGTGAATGGTGGGAGTCAGAGACGCTCTCTGTTAATATCTGTTTGCGTGTTCACACACTGGACACCAAACAACCCTGAACTATCCGCTGCTTGGAGGAATTTCGCGAGCTCTTGCCCACACGGGTGCTGCACTCGGCTGATCGTTTTCGAGCGGTCGCTGCATCACACGTTGTGGTCCAAATTTTTGTTTCCGATTGTGAATGGTGGGAGTCAGAGACACTCTCTGTCAATATCTGTTTGCGTGTTCACACACTGGACACCAAACAACCCTGAACTATCCGCTGCTTGGAGGAATTTCGCGAGCTCTTGCCCACACGGGCGCTGCACTCGGCTGATCGTTTTCGAGCGGCTGCTGCATCACACGTTGTGGTCCAAATTTTTGTTTCCAATTATGAATGGTGGGAGTCAGAGACACACTCTGTCACTATCTGTTTGCGTGTTCACACACTGGACACCAAACAACCCTGAACTATCCGCTGCTTGGAGGAATTTCGCGAGCTCTTGCCCACACGGGCGCTGCACTCGGCTGATCGTTTTCGAGCGGCTGCTGCATCACACGTTGTGGTCCAAATTTTTGTTTCCAATTATGAATGGTGGGAGTCAGAGACACACTCTGTCACTATCTGTTTGCGTGTTCACACACTGGACACCAAACAACCCTGAA
>NW_892465.1:0-715 GCF_000209065.1 Trypanosoma cruzi | reverse complement strand
TAGGCAGAAAAGGAAGTAAAACAAAATGGCGCTGAGCGGCACACCGGTAAGCCAAAAATACGTAATCACCAATAAAAAAGCCGGCGATCACCCAGCAGGCACATCAAGCCTCCTAAAAACCAACCTGGAGCAGACAAAAAAAAAGAGACAATCATAGAAAACAAAGATCCCCGCCCCCAAACAGGAAAAACATTAAAGAAAACGCGATTCTTTTTTTTGTCCTTACTGCCGGGGTTGGCCGCTGCAAGAAATAAAAAATGGTAGGGCGGTGGCCCCGGACGTTGGATACAACACGACGTGTCGAATTATCCAAGTTTGCAGCGGCTGCCCCGGACGTTAGATACAGGACGACGTGTCGAATTATCCAAGTTGCAGCGGCTGCCCCGGACGTTGGATACAACACGACGAATCGTAGTAACCACGCTGCGGCTGCGGCCCCGTACGAGAGATATATGACGAACTTATCGTAGTAACCACGCTGCGGCGGCGCACCCTAAACATGTCGTTTTCGTTTTCCAGGGAACAACGCAAATGTGCTCGATTGTTCGAAGATCGAAATTAATACTTTACGTGAAAAGGGGTCGCGCGACCGCATTTTTATAGCTCAGTGGCAAACACGCTCACAATGTCATCCGGGGACGCGGGTTCGATTCCCGCAGAAGCCTAAGTTTTTTCCATTTTTTTTTGAATTCTTGTTTCATATTGCTTTTTAAAC
>NW_892464.1:0-715 GCF_000209065.1 Trypanosoma cruzi | reverse complement strand
GCACCGTGTGGGCACAGCTCGCAAATTCCTCCAAGCAGCCGACAATTCACGGTTGTTTGGTGTCCAGTGTGTGAACACGCAAACAGATATTGACAGAGACTGCCTCTGACTCCCACCATTCATAATCGGAAACAAAAATTTAGACCACAACGTGTGATGCAGCAGCCGCTCGAAAACGATTAGCCGAGTGC
This sequence comes from Trypanosoma cruzi, assembly GCF_000209065.1. Taxonomy (NCBI): domain Eukaryota; phylum Euglenozoa; class Kinetoplastea; order Trypanosomatida; family Trypanosomatidae; genus Trypanosoma; species Trypanosoma cruzi. Next base: position 524 of record NW_892464.1, on the reverse strand, counting down.
AGCACCCGTGTGGGCAAGAGCTCGCGAAATTCCTCCAAGCAACGGATAGTTCAGGGTTGTTTGGTGTCCAGTGTGTGAACACGCAAACAGATATTGACAGAGACTGCCTCTGACTCCCACCATTCACAATCGGAAACAAAAATTTAGACCACAACGTGTGATGCAGCGACCGCTCGAAAACGATTAGCCGAGTGCAGCACCCGTGTGGGCAAGAGCTCGCGAAATTCCCTCCAAGCAACGGATAGTTCAGGGTTGTTTGGTGTCCAGTGTGTGAACACGCAAACAGATATTGACAGAGACTGCCTCTGACTCCCACCATTCATAATCGGAAACAAAAATTTAGACCACACCGTGTGATGCAGCGACCGCTCGAAAACGATTAGCCGAGTGCAGCACCCGTGTGGGCAAGAGCTCGCGGTATTCCTCCTAGCAGCCGACAATTCAGGGTTGTTTGGTGTCCAGTGTGTGAACACGCAAACAGATATTGACAGGGAGTGTCTCTGACTCCCACCATTCATATTCGG
>NW_892463.1:0-714 GCF_000209065.1 Trypanosoma cruzi | reverse complement strand
CGTGTTCACACTCCGGACACCAAACAACCCTGAATTATCCGCTGCTTGGAGGAATTTCGCGAGATCTTGCCCACAGTGGTGCTGCAGTCGGCGGATCGTTTTCGAGCGGCTGCTGCACCACATGCTGTGGTCTAAATTTTTGTTGCGAATTATGAATGGTGGTGGTCAGAGACACTCTCTTTCAATGTCTGTTTGCGTGTTCACACTCCGGACACCAAACAACCCTGAACTATCCGCTGCTTGGAGGAATTTCGCGAGATCTTGCCCACAGTGGTGCTGCAGTCGGCGGATCGTTTTCGAGCGGCTGCTGCACCACACGCTGTGGTCTAAATTTTTGTTTCGAATTATGAATGGTGGTGGTCAGAGACACTCTCTTTCAATGTCTGTTTGCGTGTTCACACACTGGACACCAAACAACCCTGAACTATCCGCTGCTTGGAGGAACTTCGCGAGATCTTGCCCACAGGGGTGCTGCAGTCGGCGGATCGTTTTCGAGCGGCTGCTGCACCGCACGTTGTGGTCTAAATTTCTGTTTCGAATTATGAATGGTGGTGGCCAGAGACACTCTCTTTCAATGTCTGTTTGCGTGTTCACACACTGGACACCAAACAACCCTGAACTATCCGCTGCTTGGAGGAATTTCGCGAGATCTTGCCCACAGGGGTGCTGCAGTCGGAGGATCGTTTTCGAGCGGCTGCTGCACCACATGCTGTG
>NW_892462.1:0-714 GCF_000209065.1 Trypanosoma cruzi | reverse complement strand
CCGCCCATGCAGCCAGGCAGGACGGCAGCGGTGCGTGTCGTGCAAAAGAGAGCACCAACGGGCCTGCATGGGTGTGCATGCATATATACAATGGGCACATTATTGTGTGTGCTTCGTGGGGTGAGGCGACGACGAGAGTCCATGCAAGGGGACACACACACAGAGAGAGAAGGAAGTGTGTGTATGCGGGCGGTGCATGGCTCTCTCACACTCACTCTCACGCGGCCACCACCGCAGCCGCAGCCGCACAAACCACGAAACAGATGGAATCAGTGCGATTGCAGAACTCGCACACCGTCCTGCAAACCAGAAGTTTAAAAAGCAATATGAAACAAGAATTCAAAAAAAAAAAAAATGGAAAAAACTTAGGCTTCTGCGGGAATCGAACCCGCGTCCCCGGATGACATTGTGAGCGTGTTTGCCACTGAGCTAAAAAAATGCGGTCGCGCGACTTCTTTTCACGTAAAGTATTAATGTCGATCTTCGAACAATCGAGCACATTTGCGTTGTCCCCTGGAAAACGAAAAAGACATGTTTAGGATGCGCAGCCGCAGCGTGGTTACTACTGTAAGTCGTCATATATCTAACGCCCGAGGCCACCGCTGCAACTTGGATAATTCGACACGTCGTGCTGTATCTAACGTCCGGGGCAGCCGCTGCAACTTGGATAATTCGACACGTCGTGCTGTATCTAACGTCCGGGGCAGCCGCTGC
>NW_892461.1:0-714 GCF_000209065.1 Trypanosoma cruzi | reverse complement strand
CGCGTCAGCACACACCGAGCAACATGTCAAAAAAAAACAAAATGCAGGCTTTTCCCCCCTCGCGAGGGCCTCGGCAGCCACAATCCTGTGCGTGCGTGCATTCTCAGCGTTTTAAACACGGCATGTGTGTGTGCATGTGCTTGTGTGTTTGGCAGCGCCTATACTTGCGGAGCAGCTGTGCGCCACAAGAGAGTCTGAAGAAAGCAACGGCAGAGAGAGGCAGATAGCACACACGCAAATTACTCATATCATCGCACACACACACACACACACGCAGCCGCGGAATGGGTGCACTCAACCACAAAATAAAAAAGAAAAACAAAACAAAAAGCCGAAGCGTGGGACGACCAGCGCACACACACTCTCATTGCTCCCGTAAAGCAAAACACACACACAGAGGGAGAGAGAGAGAGGTCGCCCACTCAATGCAATGAAAACAAAACAGAAACAGTTACGGTGCTCCGCCCATGCAGCCAGGCAGGACGGCAGCGGTGCGTGTCGTGCAAAAGAGAGCACCAACGGGCATGCATGGGTGTGCATGCATATATACAATGGGCACATTATTGTGTGTGCCTCGTGGGGTGAGGTGAGGGCGAGAGTCCATGCAAGGGGACACACACACACAGAGAGAGAAGGAAGAGTGTGTGTGCGGGCGGTGCATGGCTCTCTCACACTCACTCTCACGCGGCCACCACCGCAGCCGCAGCCGCACAA
>NW_892460.1:0-714 GCF_000209065.1 Trypanosoma cruzi | reverse complement strand
CCAAGCAGCGGATAGTTCCGGGTTGTTTGGCGTCCAGTGTGTGAACACGCAAACAGACATTGAAAGAGAGTGTCTCTGACCACCACCATTCATAATTCGAAACAAAAATTTAGACCACAACGTGTGGTGCAGCAGCCGCTCGAAAACGATCCGCCGAGTGCAGCACCGTTGTGGGCAGGATCTCGCGAAATTCCTCCAAGCAGCGGATAGTTCAGGGTTGTTTGGTGTTCAGTGTGTGAACACGCAAACAGACATTGAAAGAGAGTGTCTCTGACCACCACCATTCATAATTCGAAACAAAAATTTAGACCACAGCGTGTGGTGCAGCAGCCGCTCGAAAACGATCCGCCGAGTGCAGCACCGTTATGGGCAGGATCTCGCGAAATTCCTCCAAGCAGCGGATAGTTCCGGGTTGTTTGGCGTCCAGTGTGTGAACACGCAAACAGACATTGAAAGAGAGTGTCTCTGACCACCACCATTCATAATTCGAAACAAAAATTTAGACCACAGCGTGTGGTGCAGCAGCCGCTCGAAAACGATCCGCCGAGTGCAGCACCGTTGTGGGCAGGAGCTCGCGAAATTCCTCCAAGCAGCGGATAGTTCCGGGTTGTTTGGCGTCCAGTGTGTGAACACGCAAACAGACAGTGAAAGAGAGTGTCTCTGACCAACACCATTCATAATTCGAAACAAAAATTTAGACCACAACGTGTGGTG
>NW_892459.1:0-714 GCF_000209065.1 Trypanosoma cruzi | reverse complement strand
CCATCACCATCACGTTGAACTCGCCCTCCACGCCATAAAAAAGAATGTTGGGGATGCCCACGACCCCGCCGCCTGCGTTGAGAATGCGGTAGAATCGGGCCTCAAAGGCGAGCTGTGGATGGCGCGTCTTCGCCTGCTCCAGCTTGATGGCCACGGTCTCGCCCGTCTGTATGTTTGTGCCGCGGAAGATCTCGCCGAACGACCCCGCCCCTATCTTCTGGCCGAGGCGGAAGCGGTTACCCACTCGAAGCTCTAAGCTCATCGTGTGTTGCGTGAGGTGTTTGTGTGACGTTCACTCCTACCTTGCCGGCAACAAAAGAAGAGAAAGAAAAGCAGGGCCCATTTTTTTGGCGGGGGCAGGGAGAGGGGCGACCCCCGCACGGCACGCCGCTCATGCGACGGGTCCCCCCTTTCTTCGCACAAAGAGAGAGCCGAATCGCCGCGTCGTCACCGCTGGCGTGGTGGGCGACAGGGCGCAAACATCAATAAACTGTAGCATGGGGACGGTAACGCGTACGGAGAAGGCCTCAAAAGCACGACGGAGAGAGCGCCGAGTAAGGCACACAGGGCAAAAAGGGAGACAGCGGGAGTTTTCTATTCACCTAAACTGCCACCACACATCACCGTGCACGCACCTCCTCGTGCTCAAAGCAAGAGTAGAATGTTCATTTCCCAAAATTAGTGATATGTTCAACAATGGAGCGTGTGGGACGT
>NW_892458.1:0-714 GCF_000209065.1 Trypanosoma cruzi | reverse complement strand
AAGACGCGCTTGTCAGTAAAACAGATTCCTACGGGCTTCCGACAAACGTGGGAGAGGTTGGAGAAGGAACTTTCCAACAAAGCACGCAGCCTGCGGCTTACTTGCAAATGCCGGGCCAAACGCCTGAGAAGAGTCACGTGATAGAGACCCTAGCAATGCAACTGAAGGCAGCGCATCAGCAGCGAAAGGTGTTATTTGAAACGCTGCATAAACTAGAAATGGAAAGGGAAAAAACGAGGGCATTCTGCGAAGCGGAGTTAGTCCCTCTAAGGGAAGCGAACATGGCGCTCGTGAGTTCCACTAAAACATTGAAATCAAAATTAGATGACGGGAATCAGCGGTGTTTTTCTCGACGCACACCGAAAGAAGACAAGATGGTGGGCACCAGCGACCACGCGTCGGACCACCAAGCTCTATTCTCCAATGTTTCGCAACCAGAAAGGACTGCCCAGGCACCATCACGCTTTATGAGTTTATGCACGGGTGAAAAGAGGGAGGAAAATGGGACATTGCCGGGGATGAGTTGTGATTTTTCGGGAACGGTGTCAGAACCCTTGCGCGACACTTTCATGGACGGCCCAGCAAAGCAGTTATCGTTGGCAAATCATCTGCCGTTGAGCCATTACGTGACTTCACACCCGTTGCATGATGGCCCAAGTGAGTTGCTGCAAGAGACAGAGGAAAGCACGGCTTCAGCGTGCGTTGTGAATGCCT
>NW_892457.1:0-714 GCF_000209065.1 Trypanosoma cruzi | reverse complement strand
TCTTCGTGGTCGACAAAAAACGTGTCTGGTGTGCGGTGATGCCTCGGATAAGAGTAGAGGGCTGCACGAACTAGTAGCAGAGCGCCCCGAGTACATTGCGGTGTCATGTGTGTCTGGCTCTGCGTTGAGTGCACAACTTCTTCCCACAGAGGCACGCATCTCGCCAAAGGATGTCTTTGCATATCTTCAACACATAGGGCACTCTACGACAACGTGCATGATTTTGGATGTACGCTCAAAGGAACAGTACGAAATGGCTCACCTTCCTACGGCTGTCTTGCTGCCGCTGTTGCAGCTCAAAAAATGGCAGCTTGACGGTGTCCTTTGGAATGAATGGGAACGCTTTGTCAGCTGTCATATCAGCACCACGGATGACTGCGTGACTGTGTTTGTGGTCTGTCGCAGAGGGATAAAGTCGACCGAAGCCGTTAAAATTTTCTTGTCGACTGAACAGCGATGCGAAACGTTGGATGATGGTCGCACCGACGCCACAAAGCCCTTCACTTCAAGACGGCGGTACCGTTTTATAAATATGGAAGGTGGACTTAACCGATACCACCACGAGGTTGACAATAAATTTCCTTTTTATTAATACTACACGTTTCTTGTGCTACGGGAAGTGAAGGAGTGAAATTTGCATGGGAATGTTTCCTTTTTTTTTTTTTTTTTTTGTATGTGTGTGTCTGTGTTTGTTTCTGCGCCTGAGTGGGAATG
>NW_892456.1:0-714 GCF_000209065.1 Trypanosoma cruzi | reverse complement strand
GGCGCCCGCGCGCTCGGAGAGCCCACCCACCGCCCGCCCCGGCCCGGTGAAGAAGCGACAGGCGGCATCGCGAAAGCAAAAACAATTATAATGATTTTTCTACTTGATGATGCCGGCCACCTCAACCTAGTGCCAGGGTCTTGCGGTCTTCGCGAGAAGGAAAATAAGCATCTAGCGCCCTTCCTCGGAGTGCGTGGATGTGGTGCACTCGGCCAAGTATGGTCGTACCCGGCGACGCGCCACGCGATGCGCAGCCGCCCGCCCGCCGGCGACAGGCAAGCCACGGAAGAGCCGCGGGAGATGATGAAAATAGAAAAAAAAACGGTAGGAAAAAAGGCAAGAACAAATTTAAAAATGAAGCTCCGCAGGCCCTTTTCCGGATTTTGCCATGAAGCCTCCGGACGCCTCGCTTCCCCACATGTGGCGCGGAAACTGCGTCAGTAATTTTTCTTTTTTGCTGCGGCGCCCGCGCGCTCGGAGAGCCCACCCACCGCCCGCCCCGGCGCGGTGAAGAAGCGACTGGCGGCGCGCGGTGGCGGAAAAAAAAAAAAATAGTGGGAAGGGTACGGCACCCCGGGTTCCAGCGCCATCACTGATCGCCGTACTAACGAGGCCTGTGGCCGCTTAACTTCACAAATCGGACGGGATGTGGTGCACTCGGCCAAGTATGGTCGTACCCGGCGACGCGCCACGCGATGCGCAGCCGCCCGCCCG
>NW_892455.1:0-714 GCF_000209065.1 Trypanosoma cruzi | reverse complement strand
TTCATGTACTCATGTACTCATGTATTCATGTATTCATGTATTCATGTATTCATGTATTCATGTATTCATGTATTCATGTATTCATGTATTCATGTATTCATGGATTCATGTATTCATGTATTCATGTATTCATGTATTCATGTATTCATGTATTCATGTATTCATGTATTCATGTATTCATGTATTCATGTATTCATGTATTCATGTATTCATGTATTCATGTATTCATGTATTCATGTATTCATGTATTCATGTATTCATGTATTCATGTATTCATGTATTCATGTATTCATGTATTCATGTATTCATGTATTCATGTATTCATGTATTCATGTATTCATGTATTCATGTATTCATGTATTCATGTATTCATGTATTCATGTATTCATGGACTCATGTATTCATGTATTCATGTATTCATGTATTCATGTATTCATGTATTCATGTATTCATGTATTCATGTATTCATGGACTCATGTATTCATGTATTCATGTATTCATGTATTCATGGACTCATGTATTCATGTATTCATGTATTCATGTATTCATGTATTCATGGACTCATGTATTCATGTATTCATGTATTCATGTATTCATGTATTCATGGACTCATGTATTCATGTATTCATGTATTCATGTATTCATGTATTCATGTATTCATGTATTCATGTATTCATGTATTCATGTATTCATGTATTCATGTATTCATGGACT
>NW_892454.1:0-714 GCF_000209065.1 Trypanosoma cruzi | reverse complement strand
GGCGTTCCGCCTGAGCGTGTTCCGGGAGAACCTGTTTCTTGCGAGGCTGCACGCCGCGGCAAACCCACACGCGACCTTCGGCGTCACGCCCTTCTCGGACCTCACGCGCGAGGAATTCCGGTCCCGCTACCACAACGGCGCGGCGCACTTTGCGGCGGCACAGGAGCGCGCGAGAGTGCCGGTGAACGTGGAGGTTGTTGGTGCGCCCGCGGCAGTGGATTGGCGTGCGAGAGGCGCCGTGACAGCCGTCAAGGACCAGGGCCAATGCGGCTCGTGCTGGGCCTTCTCCGCCATTGGCAACGTTGAGTGCCAGTGGTTTCTCGCCGGCCACCCGCTGACGAACCTGTCGGAGCAGATGCTCGTGTCGTGCGATAAAACGGACTCTGGCTGCGGTGGTGGCCTGATGAACAACGCCTTTGAGTGGATTGTGCAGGAGAATAACGGCGCCGTGTACACGGAGGACAGCTACCCTTATGCGTCGGGCGAGGGGATATCGCCGCCGTGCACGACGTCAGGCCACACGGTGGGTGCCACGATTACCGGTCACGTTGAATTACCGCAGGACGAGGCCCAAATAGCCGCATGGCTTGCAGTCAATGGCCCGGTTGCCGTTGCTGTCGACGCCAGCAGCTGGATGACCTACACGGGCGGCGTTATGACGAGCTGCGTCTCCGAGCAGCTGGATCACGGCGTTCTTCTCGTCGGCTACAATGA
>NW_892453.1:0-714 GCF_000209065.1 Trypanosoma cruzi | reverse complement strand
ATCGTTTTCGAGCGGCTGCTGCACCACACGCTGTGGTCTAAATTTTTGTTTCGAATTATGAATGGTGGCGGTCAGAGACACTCTCTTTCAATGTCTGTTTGCGTGTTCACACACTGGACGCCAAACAACCCTGAACTATCCGCTGCTTGGAGGTATTTCGCGAGACCTTGCCCACAGGGGTGCTGCAGTCGGCGGATCGTTTTCGAGCGGCTGCTGCACCACACGCTGTGGTCTAAATTTTTGTTTCGAATTATGAATGGTGGTGGTCAGAGACACTCTCTTTCAATGTCTGTTTGCGTGTTCACACACTGGACGCCAAACAACCCTGAACTATCCGCTGCTTGGAGGAATTTCGCGAGATCTTGCCCACATGGGTGCTGCAGTCGGCGGATCGTTTTCGAGTGGCTGCTGCACCACACGCTGTGGTCTAAATTTTTGTTTCGAATTATGAATGGTGGTGGTCAGAGACACTCTCTTTCAATGTCTGTTTGCGTGTTCACACACTGGACGCCAAACAACCCTGAACTATCCGCTGCTTGGAGGTATTTCGCGAGATCTTGCCCACAGGGGTGCTGCAGTCGGCGGATCGTTTTCGAGTGGCTGCTGCACCACACGCTGTGGTCTAAATTTTTGTTTCGAATTATGAATGGTGGTGGTCAGAGACACCCTCTTTCAATGTCTGTTTGCGTGTTCACACACTGGACGCCAAACAAC
>NW_892452.1:0-714 GCF_000209065.1 Trypanosoma cruzi | reverse complement strand
TTCCACGAGTACGGCCATCCCTTCTCTGAGGCAAGCACCATCAGCCTGGAACGCAGTGCACCGGATTGCTGCACACCGTCATCCATTTCGAGAGTTCGGCCAACTGCCCTGTAATTCCATGACTGTGGTGCTTCCCCCTCCCTCACTTCCAGTCCCGTCTTCTCGCCGTCACATACTTCCACGACATGGCTCCACCTCGCATTGTACACAGACTCGTAGCATCCCTCCAGTTTCATCGGCGCACTCATCGTCACTGAGCTCATCAATTCAATGAAGGCTGCATCCAAAAAGTGTTTAGTGATGCAATGAACACTTCTTTTTACCTCCTCAGCAGCTAATGACCACTTCAGTAGATTGTCCACACTTCTCTCGTAAAGCCTGAGTACATCCTCTTCCATATCCATTTCATCCCTTACAGCCCTCTCCATCCTCTTGTAATGATTGGATGCCTGCATTTCGAGCAGTAAAAACGTACCGTGAATATACCTCGCAGAATCCTTTACAAAATCCTTCAGCAAGACATTCCGATTGGCGGGCAAAATGCCCATGCCGTCCAACTCCATCACAAGAAAATCATTCAATTGCATTTCCATGACGCGAACTCTTCCTCTAAATAGCACATCTTTGATCGTGGTGGCAACGGTCAATTCTACTTTTTGCCGCCGCCTTGCCCATTCTTCCGCCCAACTGCTCCAATCGCACACCCACCGACAC
>NW_892451.1:0-714 GCF_000209065.1 Trypanosoma cruzi | reverse complement strand
ATTCATAATTCGAAACAAAAATTTAGACCACAACGTGTGGTGCAGCAGCCGCTCGAAAACGATCCGCCGACTGCAGCACCATTGTGGGCAAGAGCTCGTGAAATTCCTCCAAGCAGCGGATAGTTCCGGGTTGTTTGGTGTCCAGTGTGTGCACACGCAAACATACATTGAAAGAGAGTGCCTCTGACTCCCGCCATTCATAATTCGAAACAAAAACATAGACCACAACGTGTGGTGCAGCAGCCGCTCGAAAACGATCCGCCGAGTGCAGCACCATTGTGGGCAGGAGCTCGTGAAATTCCTCCAAGCAGCGGATAGTTCAGGGTTGTTTGGTGTCCAGTGTGTGCACACGCAAACATACATTGAAAGAGAGTGTCTCTGACTCCCGCCATTCATAATTCGAAACAAAAATTTAGACCACAACGTGTGGTGCAGCAGCCACTCGAAAACGATCCGCCGAGTGCAGCACCCTTGTGGGCAGGAGCTCGCGAAATTCCTCCAAGCAGCGGATAGTTCAGGGTTGTTTGGTGTCCAGTGTGTGCACACGCAAACATACATTGAAAGAGAGTGTCTCTGACTCCCGCCATTCATAATTCGAAACAAAAATTTAGACCACAACGTGTGGTGCAGCAGCCACTCGAAAACGATCCGCCGACTGCAGCACCATTGTGGGCAAGAGCTCGCGAAATTCCTCCAAGCAGCGGATAGTTCCGG
>NW_892450.1:0-714 GCF_000209065.1 Trypanosoma cruzi | reverse complement strand
GCATCCCCGACGCCTCAGAGGAGATTTGTCCCACACTCATGCACCGGCAAACAGACAAATTCATTAAGAAATATGTGTAAGCCTCCAAAGGTGGCTGTTTTTAAAAGGGCCCCGCAACCGCCGGACTCCCCTCCGCGTGAGGGCTAACAGCGGGGGAGGCGGGACAGAAAAAAATAACTGCCCTCGCTGCACTCCAGTACGGTGTCATCGGAGACAAAATTCAGTTAAGAAACAAAAAAAGGCGGGAAAGTTCGTCAAGAGACAAGATCACCAAGATAAACACCCTCGTCTTCGCACATTCCTCTCCACGGGCCTCCATTATACATCAAAAACATGGTATGTATCCCCGCCGCCGTAGAGAGTCAAAAGAAATGAAACCAAGTAGATACGAGAAAAACAAAGTCAGGCGCTCCTACCCCTCCTGCTGTGTCATTTCGTGCTCACACACCCATGAGATACACACGTGGTGACACCTTCGCACTCTCCTGGCAGCTCTAACCAAATACACACGGGCATAAATTGACACCATGGAAAGAAAATAGAAAGGAAAACAGAAAAAAGAACACACGCACACACAAGGCGCCTCGTAAATTAAAGGATTTGAAAATAACGTGTGGCGAGCACACCACGTGGATTTCTTTTCCTTCCATTGGTGTTGGGTGCCGCCTCTGCTGCTCCCCTGGTGGTGGTGCCCGCTGTCTTCGCCGTGGTGCC
>NW_892449.1:0-714 GCF_000209065.1 Trypanosoma cruzi | reverse complement strand
CCTAACCCTAACCCTAACCCTAACCCTAACCCTAACCCTAACCCTAACCCTAACCCTAACCCTAACCCTAACCCTAACCCTAACCCTAACCCTAACCCTAACCCTAACCCTAACCCTAACCCTAACCCTAACCCTAACCCTAACCCTAACCCTAACCCTAACCCTAACCCTAACCCTAACCCTAACCCTAACCCTAACCCTAACCCGTGAACGCGTCTTCAACCATACAAATTGGCCGTGGCAGATGGTCGCACCCAACGCTCCGTAGAAAGACACCCAGCACTCATGCGCATAACGAAAAAAATGCTGAAACACAATGCCCAACGGCTTAATGTCCATACTGAGAAGAAGCGGCCTTTCACAGCAGTTGTGGCTCACTGTGTGCGTAAACCGCGAGACGGCCTCCACAAAACAAACGCACACGCCGCCAGAAGCCACACACCAATGGACGAGGAGAAGAGAGACACCGCCACCGCCTCCAGCTCAATCCCACGGCCAACGGGATAAGGCCACAGCCCGCTGCCGGCACACAACGCACACCAAGCGAGCAATCACCCAAAGAGCCACACGCAGAAGCGGATCCGCATCCACCCATGACACGGCGCCTCAGTCCATGCGGTCACACGGAGCACACTGTTTCCCCCAATAGAACTTATTCGTCGACCATCCCTTTAAGATTCTTCTGTTAGTGATGGGCCTTAGAACACAATAGAA
>NW_892448.1:0-713 GCF_000209065.1 Trypanosoma cruzi | reverse complement strand
TCCGTGACCGCTGAGCGCGAGGAGCTTGCCGAAAACCTGCGGGCCACGGAGGACGCGAAGGCCGAGGTGGAGAGGAACCTCGAGTCCGTGACCGCTGAGCGCGAGGAGCTTGCCGAAAACCTGCGGGCCACGGAGGACGCGAAGGCCGAGGTGGAGAGGAACCTTGAGTCCGTGACCGCTGAGCGCGAGGAGCTTGCCGAAAACCTGCGGGCCACGGAGGACGCGAAGGCCGAGGTGGAGAGGAACCTTGAGTCCGTGACCGCTGAGCGCGAGGAGCTTGCCGAGAACCTGCGGGCCACGGAGGACGCGAAGGCCGAGGTGGAGAGGAACCTCGAGTCCGTGACCGCTGAGCGCGAGGAGCTTGCCGAGAACCTGCGGGCCACGGAGGACGCGAAGGCCGAGGTGGGGAGGAACCTTGATTCCGTGACCGCTGAGCGCGAGGAGCTTGCCGAGAACCTGCGGGCCACGGAGGACGCGAAGGCCGAGGTGGAGAGGAACCTCGAGTCCGTGACCGCTGAGCGCGAGGAGCTTGCCGAAAACCTGCGGGCCACGGAGGACGCGAAGGCCGAGGTGGAGAGGAACCTCGAGTCCGTGACCGCTGAGCGCGAGGAGCTTGCCGAGAACCTGCGGGCCACGGAGGACGCGAAGGCCGAGGTGGAGAGGAACCTCGAGTCCGTGACCGCTGAACGCGAGGAGCTTGCCGAAAACCTGCG
>NW_892447.1:0-713 GCF_000209065.1 Trypanosoma cruzi | reverse complement strand
TAAAAAAATGCGGTCGCGCGACTCCTTTTCACGTAAAGTATTAATGTCGATCTTCGAACAATCGAGCACATTTGCGTTGTCCCCTGGAAAACGAAAAAGACGTGTTTAGGATGCGCAGCCGCAGCGTGGTTACTACTGTAAGTCGTCATATATCTAACGCCCGAGGCCACCGCTGCAGCTTGGATAATTCGACACGTCGTGCTGTATCTAACGTCCGGGGCAGCCGCTGCAACTTGGATAATTCGACACGTCGTCCCGTATCTAACGTCCGGGGCAGCCGCTGCAACTTGGATAATTCGCACGTCGTCCTGTATCTAGCGTCCGGGGCCACCGCCCTACCATTTTTTATTTCTTGCGGCGGCCAACCCCGGCAGTAAGGACAAAAAAAAGAATCGCGTTTTCTTTAATGTTTTTCCTGTTTGGGGGCGGGGATCTTGTTTTCTATGATTGTCTCTTTTTTTTTGTCTGTTCCAGGTTGGTTTTGAGGACGCTTGATGTGCCTGCTGGGTGATCGCCGGCTTTTTTATTGGTGATTGCGTATTTTTGGCTTACCGGTGTGCCGCTCAGCGCCATTTTGTTTTACTTCTTTTCTGCTTATTGGGGCGTGTTGTTATTCGTCACGCGTCAGCACACACCGAGCAACATGTCAAAAAAAAAAAATGCAGGTTTTTTCCCCCTCGCAAGGGCCTCGGCAGCCACAATCCTGTGCGTGC
>NW_892446.1:0-713 GCF_000209065.1 Trypanosoma cruzi | reverse complement strand
TATCCGCTTCCGCGTGTGGCTCTTTGGGTGATTGCTATCTCCGTGTGCGTTGTGTGTTGGCTACGGGCTGTGGCCGTATTCCGTTGGCCGTGGGATTGAACTGGAGGCGGTGTGTCTCTTTTTTTTCTTGTCCATTGGTGGGTGACTGCCGGCGGTGTGCGCGTTTGTTGTGTGGAGGGCCGAATCCTCTCACCCGCGGACTGACAGCACTGCGATGGTGTGTGTGTGTGTGAGGTCTGGTGTGGAGTTGCCGGCCAGGTTGAGGGCCTTGGTGATGCTTTTCCCGCCCGCAATTTGTTTCTTCCGTGTGTGTTGTGCTGCTTCTTGCTTATTTCCCTTGTCATCCTCTCCTGCTGTGTTCCTGCGTGGAGTGGCCGCATGCTCACAGGCCATGTTGATTGTGAGTGCCTCTTGACGGCATCCATCTCCCTCTTTCTCTCCGCCTGTCTGTCTGACTTTCCCTGTTTGCAGGACCGTGGCCTGCGGTCCCCCATTGGGAGGCTGCTCACTTGTTTTTCTTAAATTTTGTGTACTGTTGAGAGGTGCTGGATAACAATGGCTGCGGGGATGGTGATATTGTGGTTCGCTGTGAGTGGTGGCGGTGTGTACCGTTGTTGTGCTGCCTTTCTGCCGCTATTGCCTGTTGCTTCCCTCCACGAATGAAGTTACTAATAAACGCTAATCGCTACTGTGAAACTCGAAGGCTCTGAAAG
>NW_892445.1:0-713 GCF_000209065.1 Trypanosoma cruzi | reverse complement strand
CCCCGGACGTTAGATACGGGACGACGTGTCGAATTATCCAAGTTGCAGCGGCTGCCCCGGACGTTAGATACAGCACGACGTGTCGAATTATCCAAGCTGCAGCGGTGGCCTCGGGCGTTAGATATATGACGACTTACAGTAGTAACCACGCTGCGGCTGCGCATCCTAAACACGTCTTTTTCGTTTTCCAGGGGACAACGCAAATGTGCTCGATTGTTCGAAGATCGACATTAATACTTTACGTGAAAAGGAGTCGCGCGACCGCATTTTTTTAGCTCAGTGGCAAACACGCTCACAATGTCATCCGGGGACGCGGGTTCGATTCCCGCAGAGCTAAGTTTTCCATTTTTTTTTTTTTTTGAATTCTTGTTTCATATTGCTTTTTAAACTTCTGGTTTGCAGGACGGTGTGCGAGTTCTGCAATCGCACTGATTCCATCTGTTTCGTGGTTTGTGCGGCTGCGGCTGCGGTGGTGGCCGCGTGAGAGTGAGTGTGAGAGAGCCATGCACCGCCCGCATACACACACTTCCTTCTCTCTCTGTGTGTGTGTCCCCTTGCATGGACTCTCGTCCTCGCCTCACCCCACGAAGCACACACAATAATGTGCCCATTGTATATATGCATGCACACCCATGCAGGCCCGTTGGTGCTCTCTTTTGCACGACACGCACCGCTGCCGTCCTGCCTGGCTGCATGGGCGGAGCACCGTAACT
>NW_892444.1:0-713 GCF_000209065.1 Trypanosoma cruzi | reverse complement strand
GTTTCGAATTATGAATGGTGGTGGTCAGAGACACTCTCTGTCAATGTCTGTTTGCGTGTTCACACACTGGACGCCAAACAACCCTGAACTATCCGCTGCTTGGAGGAATTTCGCGAGATCTTGCCCACATGGGTGCTGCAGTCGGCGGATCGTTTTCGAGCGGCTGCTGCACCACACGCTGTGGTCTAAATTTATGTTTCGAATTATGAATGGTGGTGGTCAGAGACACTCTCTTTCAATGTCTGTTTGCGTGTTCACACACTGGACACCAAACAACCCTGAACTATCCGCTGCTTGGAGGAGTTTCGCGAGATCTTGCCCACATGGGTGCTGCAGTCGGCGGATCGTTTTCGAGCGGCCGCTGCACCACACGCTGTGGTCTAAATTTTTGTTTCGAATTATGAATGGTGGTGGTCAGAGACACTCTCTTTCAATGTCTGTTTGCGTGTTCACACACTGGACACCAAACAACCCGGAACTATCCGCTGCTTGGAGGAATTTCGCGAGATCTTGCCCACAGGGGTGCTGCACTCGCCGGATCGTTTTCGAGCGGCCGCTGCACCACACGCTGTGGTCTAAATTTCTGTTTCGAATTATGAATGGTGGTGGTCAGAGACACTCTCTGTCAATGTCTGTTTGCGTGTTCACACACTGGACACCAAACAACCCTGAACTATCCGCTGCTTGGAGGAATTTCGCGAGATCTTGCCCAC
>NW_892443.1:0-713 GCF_000209065.1 Trypanosoma cruzi | reverse complement strand
ATACTCTCCCCCCCCCCCTACCTCCATCTACAGGAAAATTTTACTCTTCAATGCATTCTCATTCAAGCATCCCTTCTCGTAAGTACAATCAAATTTACTCGCCATCTACCACTGCTTGCTCTTCTTCACACACACACACCATAGAGTAGGTCGTTTTGTTTGTTTTACCATGTTGACATTGGGGGCTGTGGTTCGCCAGGACATCACCCCCCCCTATTGGTCGGTAGGAGCAAAGCAATACTCATCACGCAACGAAGCCCGTTCTTTTTTTTTTTTTTTTTCTCTGCTTCTTGTGTAGTAAACAACAACAAAACCACCGTCCTTTATATCACCTTGTACCGGTGAGCTACGACATCAGTTGACGCTTCCACCGTCTCGATGGCTCAGAAAAAAGAATGCATTGTTCTTCGCTGAAGATGGGATTCTTCTTTTTTTTTTTTTTACTTTTTTTAAAAAGCCCACAAAAGGGACAGCGGCAAATCTTCCAATAGGATGGGGAATCAAGTCCCTCCCAGCACTTTTACCATGTATTTACTGTTTTTTTTTTTTTCTTTGAAGAAGAAAAGAATAGGGTGCGTGAATCTGCGGATAATTTGGCATTTCACCACTTATTGAACCTAAAGGAGATTTACTCCCTGTACTTCCGCCCGTCACATATGAATGATTGTGAAACTTTTATTAACCGGGTTGCTGGGAGTAACTTGGTGCATTTG
>NW_892442.1:0-713 GCF_000209065.1 Trypanosoma cruzi | reverse complement strand
TATCTTTTGTACTGTCATCTTTATTTCCATATTGTTGTGCTGCTTCTGTACTGCATCAACACCTGCTTTTTTTTTATTGGAAATCTCCTCCTCAGTAGCCTTGTCAGGGCCATTGCTGACGGCGACTCTTTTTGCTGATGAGCGTGATGTTGGAGTTGATTCGGCATGGCTGTCAGATGTTCCATCCTGTTGTTTGTTTGTGGTGACAACACCGTCTTCCTTTCCTGACTCACTCCCTGACTCCAGGCCGCTTTGAGCATTCTGTACCTGTTGCACTGAGACGACATCTGCAGAGCCGGGGTCTTCATTTTTTACTTGTGGCGTTGCTGCTGTTGGTGCTGTCGGTGATTTGAGCACTTGTTCCTGGGTGGAGTCCCTATCCGAGCTGGGCAGTTCTTTCGCTCGTGTTTCATTTAAAGTTCCTGCTGAGTTTCCATTTATTGTCGGTGTTGATGTTTGTCCCGAAGGTGGAGGTGGTGTAGGTTTTTTTTCGATTGTCTCTGTGTCTTCGTCTCCTTCTTCTTCGCCGTCTTTCGTATCCCTTTTTTCCTTTTTCTTTTTCTCATCTTGTTTTTCTTCTGAAGTTCCTTTTGTAGTCGACAAAATAGCGGGCTGAGAATTCTGTGGTGTCTTTACATCTCCTGCTGTTGTACCTGTTGATTCTTCTACTGAAGTCACCTGAGATTCATTTTTTCTTCCGGACAGCAGAACCC
>NW_892441.1:0-713 GCF_000209065.1 Trypanosoma cruzi | reverse complement strand
CAGCGTGGTTACTACTGTAAGTCGTCATATATCTAACGCCCGAGGCCACCGCTGCAACTTGGATAATTCGACACGTCGTCCCGTATCTAACGTCCGGGGCAGCCGCTGCAACTTGGATAATTCGACACGTCGTGCTGTATCTAGCGTCCGGGGCCACCGCCCTACCATTTTTTATTTCTTGCGGCGGCCAACCCCGGCAGTAAGGACAAAAAAAAGAATCGCGTTTTCTTTAATGTTTTTCCTGTTTGGGGGCGGGGATCTTTGTTTTCTATGATTGCCTCTTTTTTTTTGTCTGTTCCAGGTTGGTTTTGAGGACGCTTGATGTGCCTGCTGGGTGATCGCCGGCTTTTTTATTGGTGATTGCGTATTTTTGGCTTACCGGTGTGCCGCTCAGCGCCATTTTGTTTTACTTCTTTTCTGCTTATTGGGGCGTGTTGTTATTCGTCACGCGTCAGCACACACCGAGCAACATGTCAAAAAAAAAAAAATGCAGGTTTTTTCCCCCTCGCGAGGGCCTCGGCAGCCACAATCCTGTGCGTGCGTGCATTCTCAGCGTTTTAAGCACGGCATGTGTGTGCATGTGTGTGTGTGTTTGTCAGCGCCTATACTTGCAGAGCAGCTGTGCGCCACAAGAGAGTCTGAAGAAAGCAACGGCAGAGAGAGGCAAATAGCACACACGCAAATTACTCATATCATCACACACACACACACGC
>NW_892440.1:0-713 GCF_000209065.1 Trypanosoma cruzi | reverse complement strand
GCTCCGCCCGGCCTAGCGCACTCGCTTGATAATCAGTTCTCGCCGAGAATCAGTACACTGGAAGATAGTTTAGCAACACCATCCACCAAACAAGGGAAAGTGGAAAGGAACTACCTGCCACAAGCATCGGCGTCCTGCCGCAGTCGCGACGCGTCTGGCGCCTTTCTGCATCCAGGGGGAACCGCGCCAACTTCCCTGGTGAAGCACAAACTCCTCACTTTCCCAGTGTCCACTCCACGTTTCTGTCCGGGCGCCTGCCGAGCCGGGGCAGCGGAGTAGGTGCGGACTTCTCTCCTCGCACAGCTCACATCGGCCGGTTTTCACGACGTCCGGTCGACGCCCGTGGCATGCCGTGCGGTGGCGCGTCAGTCCGCCATTGCCGCAGCGCCAAAAGCCGCATGCTGGACGGCAAAATCCGAGCGGTGGTGATCCCATCGTGGCGCCGTCGCCGGGCAAGGTGCACTTTCTCGGCGGCCCGACACGCTGCCGTCGTGGAATCGGCAACAGTGCGACGTTGATGAATGGATGTGTGTGTTACTTTGGGCGCACGGTGCGCCGTCCCCCGCCGGCATTCGCCTCCTGCGCGGAGGAGGGAGTCTCCCTCGGAGACAAAGTTGCTGTGCGGACATGTCCTTCTTCCGCTGTGTTTCGAGCTTGGCGGCGTGCGTGCATTGTGACTCTATTTTTGGCGTCGTGACACTCTCGCCGTCGGA
>NW_892439.1:0-713 GCF_000209065.1 Trypanosoma cruzi | reverse complement strand
CGCCCGACGCGCCGATGCGGCGGGCATACTGGCCGCGGCGCAGCAGCGAGCCCACACGGCCCACGGGGAAGATCAGACCGGCCTTCGCGGAGCGGCCGCCGCTGCGCTTCTTGGACGCCCTTCTTCGCTGCCTGCTTCGGGGTTGCCATCCTTGTCTGCGAAAAACTAAAAAACAAATGGTGATAAAGTGTGGTTAGGTTGCTTGGCTTGGCTTTGATCTTGGGAAACAAAGGGAGGAGAGAAGGGCGGGGGCAGAGGACCTGCGGCCAAAGCAGAGGAAAAAGCGCACGGCACGCCACAATGCGGCCAAGCGCCGACGCCAAGGCGCCGCAGAGACCTACACAACAGTGGGAGGAGAGGCCGTAGAAAACAAGAAAAAAACAACGAAAAAACAATCCTATTCTATGGGGCTACGTGTGGGTCACCGTGGCTCAGCGACGACGGCCACCCAGGTGCATCTAACATGTTGCGCCCCGTCTCTGCGCTTGGCCTGAAGGCCGCTCTAAGCGCTGGGCGTCGCCCTCGCCTTCTTGCTGCTCTTGTGCTTCTTCGCCAGCGCCTTGTTCAGGCTCGGCATCACACCACCACGCGACAGCGTCACATCCTTCAGGAGCGTGCCGAGGTCGTCGTCGTGGCGCACGGCAAGCGTCACCGTGCGGGGTGTCAGGCGCTTCGGCTTCTTTGCCTGCTGGCTCGCCGCCTTCACGGCTTCC
>NW_892438.1:0-713 GCF_000209065.1 Trypanosoma cruzi | reverse complement strand
ATATGAAACAATCATTCAAAAAAAAAAAATGGAAAAAACTTCGGCTTCTGCGGGAATCGAACCCGCGTCCCCGGATGACATTGTGAGCGTGTTTGCCACTGAGCTAAAAAAATGCGGTCGCGCGACTCCTTTTCACGTAAAGTATTAATGTCGATCTTCGAACAATCGAGCACATTTGCGTTGTCCCCTGGAAAACGAAAAAGACGTGTTTAGGATGCGCAGCCGCAGCGTGGTTACTACTGTAAGTCGTCATATATCTAACGCCCGAGGCCACCGCTGCAGCTTGGATAATTCGACACGTCGTGCTGTATCTAACGTCCGGGGCAGCCGCTGCAACTTGGATAATTCGACACGTCGTCCCGTATCTAACGTCCGGGGCAGCCGCTGCAACTTGGATAATTCGACACGTCGTGCTGTATCTAACGTCCGGGGCAGCCGCTGCAACTTGGATAATTCGACACGTCGTGCTGTATCTAGCGTCCGGGGCCACCGCCCTACCATTTTTTATTTCTTGCGGCGGCCAACCCCGGCAGTAAGGACAAAAAAAAGAATCGCGTTTTCTTTAATGTTTTTCCTGTTTGGGGGCGGGGATCTTTGTTTTCTATGATTGCCTCTTTTTTTTTGTCTGTTCCAGGTTGGGTTTGAGGACGCTTGATGTGCCTGCTGGGTGATCGCCGGCTTTTTTATTGGTGATTGCGTATTTTTGGCTTACC
>NW_892437.1:0-713 GCF_000209065.1 Trypanosoma cruzi | reverse complement strand
TTGGACCACAACGTGTGATGCAGCAGCCGCTCGAAAACGATCAGCCGAGTGCAGCACCCTCGTGGGCAAGAGCTCGCGAAATTCCTCCAAGCAGCGGATAATTCAGGGTTGTTTGGTGTCCAGTGTGTGAACACGCAAACAGATATTGACAGAGTGTGTCTCTGACTCCCACCATTCATAATTGGAAACAAAAATTTAGACCACAACGTGTGATGCAGCAGCCGCTCGAAAACGATCAGCCGAGTGCAGCACCCTCGTGGGCAAGAGCTCGCGAAATTCCTCCAAGCAGCGGATAGTTCAGGGTTGTTTGGTGTCCAGTGCATGAACACGCAAACAGATATTGACAGAGAGTGTCTCTGACTCCCACCATTCATAATTGGAAACAAAAATTTGGACCACAACGTGTGATGCAGCAGCCGCTCGAAAACGATCAGCCGAGTGCAGCACCCTCGTGGGCAAGAGCTCGCGAAATTCCTCCAAGCAGCGGATAGTTCAGGGTTGTTTGGTGTCCAGTGTGTGAACACGCAAACAGATATTGACAGAGTGTGTCTCTGACTCCCACCATTCATAATTGGAAACAAAAATTTAGACCACAACGTGTGATGCAGCAGCCGCTCGAAAACGATCAGCCGAGTGCAGCACCCTCGTGGGCAAGAGCTCGCGAAATTCCTCAAGCAGCGGATATTCAGGGTTGTTTGGTGTCCAGTGCATGA
>NW_892436.1:0-713 GCF_000209065.1 Trypanosoma cruzi | reverse complement strand
TTTACCTATTTTTTTTTTTTTTTTTTTTTTTTTTTTGATCTCCGCGTCTTTTTCAGCTTGGTTCTCTGGCATTTGAGAACCGTCAAAAACCCCCTCTGGTGTCTTTGATCTGCCCAGCGTAACGACGGCGAATTGGCGTGATAAGACCTTTCTTCCTCTGGCATCACTTGTATTTCAACCCTCACCTATCTCGGCCCCTTCTCTCTCTCTCTCTCTCTCTTCTGCCCCTTGCTCTTTTTTGCCGCCCTCTCTTGGACAACCCCGTCACAGATATCAAGGCAAGCAAAAAGCGTGCTGCAAACAAATATAGATATATATCTGCAACGAAAAATAAAATAAAAAATAAGGATTTACGCCAAAGACCATGACAGACATCAAGTACGAAAACGGGCAGCCCACATTTGAAGGCCCTACCGTGGTCAAGTGCTTCAAGGACAATGGCAACGGTCTTCTTTTCCGTATTGTTAACGAAGAAAAGAAGCAGTGGGCCTTTTACAATGACACGAAGGAATACAACATGACTGTGAAAGCAGCGTTTGGCAAGGACAGCAAGGTGGAACCCCTGGGCTCGACAAAGATGGAGAAGGACGAAGCAACCGGCGAGTTCAAGTGCGAGGCTCAGGTTCCTCCCCTTGCAACAGTGTTGTTTGTCGAGGGTGAACCGAATGGCTACAAGCTTAACTTTGAAGCCAACCCCGTCGCCAAGTAGCTCT
>NW_892435.1:0-713 GCF_000209065.1 Trypanosoma cruzi | reverse complement strand
TTTCCACAGCACCGTCGCGAATGCACACACGGAGAAAGGGCTGCTGCAGCCCCCAGCACTGGGGATGAGAAACAAAAACAAACAAAAATAAAACCGAAACAAGAGTTCTAGTAATGGAAAAACGGGCATGACGTCGTCTCCACCGGTGACAAGTTCATATCGTTATCTACCAGGTGCGCCAGCGACACGGATCGCGAGAACGCACGGTTGAGCCAAAATAAATCCCTACTTCTTCGGCGCCTTCTTCACGGCTTTCTTGGGTGCCTTCTTTGCCGCATGCTTCTTGGCACTCTTGGTAACAGCCTTCTTGGCTGCTGCAGGCTTCTTCTTGGGGGCGGCCCTCTTCTTCGCAGCAGGCTTCTTCACGGCTGGTTTCCTAGCAGTCTTCTTGGCGGGAGTCTTCTTAGCCACTGCCTTCTTCGGCGCGGCCTTCTTCGGCGAGGCCTTCTTGGGCGGAACGGCAGCGTCAGACATGTTTTGCGTTCTTAAATTCCTTTCGTGCACTCTCAGCAGGATCTTCACCAAACACAAAGACAACACACAGGGAAGGGGCAGGAGGAGCAGTGAGCGGACAGCACGCGGCACGAGAAATCGCACCAAAACAACACGGTAAGAAGAATGGGCACAAAGGACAGACCACCACAAACACGCCCTTCAGGTTCTCTATAGTGTTTTCCACAGCACCGTCGCGAATGCACACACGGAAGAAGGGC
>NW_892434.1:0-713 GCF_000209065.1 Trypanosoma cruzi | reverse complement strand
CCTCGCTCCGCCGTCGCTCGGCGCAAGGTGGTTGGCCGCGCTGACCACGCACAGCGCCGCAAGGAGCACAAAGCTCGCCGTGTGCATCACCGTCAGGAAGGCCGAGCGCATCATGTTCGTGAAGGCAACCACGCCCGCGCCCGCAACCAGCACAGCCGCCATGCAGAAGTACAGGACGTGGCAGCCTCCCACGGGCGGGTGCACAGCCGCAATCAAGCACACCACACACAGCACCGACAGCTGGAACACGCACCAGTACACGCGGCTGCCCCTCATGTTCGTCAGCATGCCGCCGTACATCCGCTGCTGCGCCGCGGGGTGCCAATATCCGACGGGGTACAGCAGGCGCTCGTGCAGCGGCTTCCTCGAAAACTGCCAGTACTTCGTGAAGCTCGCGCCCACGTGGCGGGCAATGAAGTAGCACACGCCAGCAGGGAACGCCACACCGTACAGCACGCCAACGACACCGATCACGCGGTGCTGCACGCGGGCGCCGGGCATCGCCAGTGCACGCACCGAGCCGAAGAAGATGCCGAGGTGCATCGCGTGCGCCACAACGTACGTCAGGCTCGGGAAGCGCATCGCCGCCCACGCACTCGCCGCGTCCACGCCGCGCCACCGCTGGAAGGCCGCCGTCACACCGCAGTGCACGCACCCGAACACAGCGGCGAGCAGCGCGTTGCCCACAACCATCCACAGCGGGTCAAGGGCAG
>NW_892433.1:0-712 GCF_000209065.1 Trypanosoma cruzi | reverse complement strand
CAACCCTGAACTATCCGCTGCTTGGAGGAGTTTCGCGAGATCTTGCCCACAAGGGTGCTGCAGTCGGCGGATCGTTTTCGAGCGGCTGCTGCACCACACGTTGTGGTCTAAATTTTTGTTTCGAATTATGAATGGTGGTGGTCAGAGGCACTCTCTTTCAATGTCTGTTTGCGTGTTCACACACTGGACGCCAAACAACCCTGAACTATCCGCTGCTTGGAGGAATGTCGCGAGATCTTGCCCACAAGGGTGCTGCAGTCGGCGGATCGTTTTCGAGTGGCTGCTGCACCACACGTTGTGGTCTAAATTTTTGTTTCGAATTATGAATGGTGGTGGTCAGAGGCACTCTCTTTCAATGTCTGTTTGCGTGTTCACACACTGAACGCCAAACAACCCTGAACTATCCGCTGCTTGGAGGAATTTCGCAAGATCTTGCCCACAAGGGTGCTGCACTCGGCGGATCGTTTTCGAGTGGCTGCTGCACCACACGTTGTGGTCTAAATTTTTGTTTCGAATTATGAATGGTGGTGGTCAGAGGCACTCTCTTTCAATGTCTGTTTGCGTGTTCACACACTGAACGCCAAACAACCCTGAACTATCCGCTGCTTGGAGGAGTTTCGCGAGATCTTGCCCACAAGGGTGCTGCAGTCGGCGGATCGTTTTCGAGTGGCTGCTGCACCACACGTTGTGGTCTAAATTTTTGTTTCGAATT
>NW_892432.1:0-712 GCF_000209065.1 Trypanosoma cruzi | reverse complement strand
AAAAAAAATGCAGGTTTTTTCCCCCTCGCGAGGGCTTCGGCAGCCACATTCCTGTGCGTGCGTGCATTCTCAGCGTTTTAAGCACGGCATGTGTGTGCATGTGTGTGTGTGTTTGTCAGCGCCTATACTTGCAGAGCAGCTGTGCGCCACAAGAGAGTCTGAAGAAAGCAACGGCAGAGAGAGGCAGATAAGCACACACGCAAATTACTCATATCATCACACACACACACACGCAGCCGCGGAATGGGTGCACTCAACCACAAAATCAAAAAGAAAAACAAAACAAAAAGCCGAAGCGTGGGACTACCAGCGCACACACACTCTCATTGCTCCCGTAAAGCAAAACACACACACAGGGAGAGAGAGAGAGGTCGCCCACTCAATGCAATGAAAACAAAACAGAAACAGTTACGGTGCTCCGCCCATGCAGCCAGGCAGGACGGCAGCGGTGCGTGTCGTGCAAAAGAGAGCACCAACGGGCCTGCATGGGTGTGCATGCATATATACAATGGGCACATTATTGTGTGTGCTTCGTGGGGTGAGGCGACGACGAGAGTCCATGCAAGGGGACACACACACAGAGAGAGAAGGAAGTGTGTGTATGCGGGCGGTGCATGGCTCTCTCACACTCACTCTCACGCGGCCACCACCGCAGCCGCAGCCGCACAAACCACGAAACAGATGGAATCAGTGCGATTGCAGAACTCGCACA
>NW_892431.1:0-712 GCF_000209065.1 Trypanosoma cruzi | reverse complement strand
GTGCAAAAGAGAGCACCAACGGGCCTGCATGGGTGTGCATGCAATACATACAATGGGCACATTATGTGTGTGCTTCGTGGGATGAGGTGAGGGCGAGAGTCCATGCAAGGGGACACACACAGAGAGTGGGTGAAAGACGAGTGTGTGTGCGGGCGGTGCATGGCGCTCTCTCACTCACTCTCACGCGGCCACCACCGCAGCCGCAGCCGCACACACCACGAAACTGATGGAATCAGTGCGATTGCAGAACTCGCACACCGTCCTGCAAACCAGAAGTTTAAAAAGCAATAAGAAACAAGAATTCCAAAAAAAAAAGGAAAAAAACTTAGGCTTCTTCGGGGCTCGAACCCGCACCCCGGATGAAATTGTGAGCTTGTTTTGCCACTGAGCTAAAAAAAATGTGGTCGCGCGACCCATTTTCACGTAAGGTGTTAAGTTCGATCTTCGAACAATCGAGCACATTTGCGTTGTCCCCTGGAAAACGAAAGCGACATGTTTAAGGTGCGCCGCCGCAGCGTGGATACCTCGATTCGTCGTCATATATCTCTCGTACGGGGCCGCAGCCGCAGCGTGAATACTTCGATACGTCGTCATATATCTCTCGTACGGGGCCGTCGCCGCAGCGTGGATACATCGATTCGTTGTCATGTATACTCTCGTTCGGGGCGGACCGCCGCAACTTGGATAATTCGACACGTCGTCCTGTATCTCT
>NW_892430.1:0-712 GCF_000209065.1 Trypanosoma cruzi | reverse complement strand
GCAGCGGATAGTTCAGGGTTGTTTGGTGTCCAGTGTGTGAACACGCAAACAGATAGTGACAGAGAGTGTCTCTGACTCCCACCATTCACAATCGGAAACAAAAATTTGGACCACAACGTGTGATGCAGCAGCCGCTAGAAATCGATCAGCCGAGTGCAGCACCCGTGTGGGCAAGAGCTCGCGAAATTCCTCCAAGCAGCGGATAATTCAGGGTTGTTTGGTGTCCAGTGTGTGAACACGCAAACAGATATTGACAGAGAGTGCCTCTGACTCCCACCATTCACAGTCGGAAACAAAAATTTGGACCACAACGTGTGATGCAGCAGCCGCTCGAAAACGATCAGCCGAGTGCAGCACCCGTGTGGGCAAGAGCTCGCGAAATTCCTCCAAGCAGCGGATAGTTCAGGGTTGTTTGGTGTCCAGTGTGTGAACACGCAAACAGATATTGACAGAGAGTGCCTCTGACTCCCACCATTCACAATCGGAAACAAAAATTTGGACCACAACGTGTGATGCAGCAGCCGCTCGAAAACGATCAGCCGAGTGCAGCACCCTTGTGGGCAAGAGCTCGCGAAATTCCTCCAAGCAGCGGATAGTTCAGGGTTGTTTGGTGTCCAGTTGTGTGAACACGCAAACAGATATTGACAGAGAGTGTCTCTGACTCCCACCATTCATAATGGAAACAAAAATTTGGACCACAACGTGTGAGCAG
>NW_892429.1:0-712 GCF_000209065.1 Trypanosoma cruzi | reverse complement strand
TTTTATTGGTGATTGCGTATTTTTGGCTTACCGGTGTGCCGCTCAGCGCCATTTTGTTTTACTTCTTTTCTGCTTATTGGGGCGTGTTGTTATTCTTCACGCGTCAGCACACACCGAGCAACATGTCAAAAAAAAAAAAAATGCAGGTTTTTTCCCCCTCGCGAGGGCCTCGGCAGCCACAATCCTGTGCGTGCGTGCATTCTCAGCGTTTTAAGCACGGCATGTGTGTGCATGTGTGTGTGTTTGTCAGCGCCTATACTTGCAGAGCAGCTGTGCGCCACAAGAGAGTCTGAAGAAAGCAACGGCAGAGAGAGGCAGATAAGCACACACGCAAATTACTCATATCATCACACACACACACACGCAGCCGCGGAATGGGTGCACTCAACCACAAAATCAAAAAGAAAAACAAAACAAAAAGCCGAAGCGTGGGACTACCAGCGCACACACACTCTCATTGCTCCCGTAAAGCAAAACACACACACAGGGAGAGAGAGAGAGGGTCGCCCACTCAATGCAATGAAAACAAAACAGAAACAGTTACGGTGCTCCGCCCATGCAGCCAGGCAGGACGGCAGCGGTGCGTGTCGTGCAAAAGAGAGCACCAACGGGCCTGCATGGGTGTGCATGCATATATACAATGGGCACATTATTGTGTGTGCTTCGTGGGGTGAGGCGACGACGAGAGTCCATGCAAGGGGACACACACACA
>NW_892428.1:0-712 GCF_000209065.1 Trypanosoma cruzi | reverse complement strand
GCGGCTGCTGCACCACACGTTGTGCTCTAAATTTTTGTTTCGAATTATGAATGGCGGGAGTCAGAGGCACTCTCTTTCAATGTATGTTTGCGTGTTCACACACTGGACACCAAACAACCCTGAACTATCCGCTGCTTGGAGGAATTTCGCGAGCTCTTGCCCACAATGGTGCTGCACTCGGCGGATCGTTTTCGAGCGGCTGCTGCACCACACGTTGTGCTCTAAATTTTTGTTTCGAATTATGAATGGCGGGAGTCAGAGGCACTCTCTTTCAATGTATGTTTGCGTGTTCACACACTGGACACCAAACAACCCTGAATTATCCGCTGCTTGGAGGAATTTCGCGAGCTCTTGCCCACAATGGTGCTGCGCTCGGCGGATCGTTTTCGAGCGGCTGCTGCACCACACGCTGTGGTCTAAATTTTTGTTTCGAATTATGAATGGCGGGAGTCAGAGGCACTCTCTTTCAATGTATGTTTGCGTGTTCACACACTGGACACCAAACAACCCTGAATTATCCGCTGCTTGGAGGAATTTCGCGAGCTCTTGCCCACAATGGTGCTGCACTCGGCGGATCGTTTTCGAGTGGCTGCTGCACCACACGTTGTGGTCTAAATTTTTGTTTTGAATTATGAATGGCGGGAGTCAGAGGCACTCTCTTTCAATGTATGTTTGCGTGGTCACACAATGGCCACGAACTATTCGTGAATTA
>NW_892427.1:0-712 GCF_000209065.1 Trypanosoma cruzi | reverse complement strand
TTTGGAACAGTAGTAGAGGACAATATATATATATTTTTTTTTTTGTGAAACAGTAGTAGAGGACAATATATATTTTTTTGTGGAACAGTAATAGAGGACAAAATATTTTTTTTTTTTGTGGAACAGTAGTAGAGGACAATATATATATTTTTTTTTTTTGTGAAACAGTAGTAGAGGACAATATATTTTTTTTTGTGGAACAGTAATAGAGGACAATATATTTTTTTTTTTTGTGAAACAGTAGTAGAGGACAATATATATATTTTTTTTTGTGGAACAGTAGTAGAGGACAATATATTTTTTTTTTTTGTGGAACAGTAATAGAGGACAATATATTTTTTTTTTTTGTGGAACAGTAGTAGAGGACAATATATTTTTTTTTTTTGTGGAACAGTAATAGAGGACAATATATTTTTTTTTTTTGTGGAACAGTAGTAGAGGACAATATATATATTTTTTTTTTTGGTGAAACAGTAGTAGAGGACAATATATATTTTTTTGTGGAACAGTAATAGAGGACAATATATTTTTTTTTTTTGTGGAACAGTAGTAGAGGACAATATATTTTTTTTTTTTGTGGAACAGTAGTAGAGGACAATATATATATATTTTTTTTTTGTGAAACAGTAGTAGAGGACAATATATTTTTTTTTTTGTGTGGAACAGTAATAGAGGACAATATATTTTTTTTTTTTGGGAACAGTAGTAGAGG
>NW_892426.1:0-712 GCF_000209065.1 Trypanosoma cruzi | reverse complement strand
AAAAAAAAAAAAAAAAAAAAAAAAAACCCCCTTAAAAAAAAAAAAAGGAAAAAAAAAAGAAAAAAGAAAGCACCCCCCGGGGGCCCAGTCCCCCGAACAAAGGGGATGGGATTCCCCGGGGCAAAAATATGCCCCCCCCCCCCCCCTAACCCTAAGCCCACAGGTCAATAAGAAAAAAAAAAAAAAGTAAAGACATAAGCAAAAAAAGAAGAAAAAAAAACAAAGAAAATGAGACACACACACAAAAAAAAAAAATAAAATAAAAAAAAAAAGCAGGCATGCAGGCTAAGACCACCTTCTTTTTTTCTCTTTTTTTTTCTTTTCATTCATTCATTTTATTTTTTCTTTCTCCTTTTCTCTTTTATTCGGCTTTCGTTGGAAGAACAAACTAAAAAAAAAAACAAAAAACCAGTGAATAATTCACCTCCCAATCCCTGAAACGCTCATCCATGCAAAAACACCAAAATGCATCCATATACATACATGCATCCATATACATACATGCATCCATATACATACATGCATCCATATACATACATGCATCCATATACATACATGCATCCATATACATACATGCATCCATATACATACATGCATCCATATACATACATGCATCCACATACATACATGCATCCACATACATACATGCATCCATATACATACATGCATCCATATACAGGGAGGGAAGATGGGGAAAAAAAAAAAAAAAAAG
>NW_892425.1:0-712 GCF_000209065.1 Trypanosoma cruzi | reverse complement strand
GACGAAGGAAGTGAAAAAAAAAAAAGAAAAGAAAAGAAACCGGGCTAACACCTTATTAGTATTAGCCATGAGCACAATTTCGGTGGCATCTGAAGAGTCTCTAAATGATGCGCCTGTTTCTATTGCCTCCACTACGGGCGCTGAGGGAGTCACGTTTGATTCTAACGAGCAAACGAATCTGGACGACATGATTGGCGTGGCGGAGCCGTTGAAGCATACGTCGACACTCACGTCAATCGTTGACCAAAAAGTCGCATTGATTCAAAAAGGCGGTGCCCCCTCTGTGCACTCTTTCCTTTACACCGTGCCTCACCTTTTCACCCTAACCGAGGAACAAATTACTGGCCTAAACGTGATGCTGCGCGAGTACAGTGAAATGGATATTATTGTCGATGAAGGAACTCTACTAACGCATGTCTTTGTGCTGGCTTCAGGCACCGTTGAGGTTATCAACACAAAAGTTGGTCGTGCATCCATCGTTGGCCATCGCCGGGTCGGGAGTATTACTGCACCAAACATTTTTGGTATCGATAGTGTAATCTTGGAAAAACCAACGGAGTTCTCATACCACGCAAGTTCTTTAACAACGCTACTTCTTATACCAAAGCGACAATTCTGTGAGCTTTTTACTCGTTCCCCAATGTTTTCCAGTAGTGTTTCTGTTCAGATTGTACAAACTCTTTCTGCATTCGCCGTATTTGAGGATTTTTGT
>NW_892424.1:0-712 GCF_000209065.1 Trypanosoma cruzi | reverse complement strand
GCTGAGTGCTGGCACGCACAGCCCACACACACCTCTTCAGCCAAGAGTGGTGTACGCCAGCGCGGATGCGGCGAGCAGCAGCGGGGCACACACCCACGCAGAGCTGCTGAGGCTGCCGTCGATTTCGCGAAGACGTGACGGTGCGCGGGTGGTCGTCGTGCTTGGTGCCTGTGTAGTTGTGGTGGTGGTCGTAGTTGGTGCCCGTGTTGTAGTCGTCGTGGTCGTCTCAGCAGAAGCTTTGGAATTCTTATCGGCTTGTCCTGCGGATATACTAGTGCCTCTTTGTGTCCCCGTCGTATCTTCCGTACCTTCTATCGGTGCCGTAATGGAAACGTCATTTGTTTGCGGATTCGGACCGGCGTCGTTTTTGCTCATGTAGAGCTATAGTAGTGTCCTCCACCGGTCGAAGAAAACTCAGGATATTTCGCGCCCGTTCTCCCAAAGACAAAGAAGCCCCTGCCGAGGTTGTGTTATGCGTGGAATCGCCATTCATTAACGTACAAACTGATGTATTCCCTTCATCCGCATTAAATGAATGAAGAATGCCCTCCTGTATCTCCCTTTGTACTCTCTCATGCTCCATTGTCAGCTCCCCGAGTTGCCACTGGAGGATAGCCTGGTTCTCCAGCTCCTCTTCAATGCGTTCATGCAATTGGGTAAATTCCGCAACGTACGCCGCGTCCTTCGCGCTCAAAAATTCCCTAACGTCTCG
>NW_892423.1:0-712 GCF_000209065.1 Trypanosoma cruzi | reverse complement strand
TGCCGTCAGGGCGGGCAGACACCCGCAGCGCCACACACACAGCCACACCCTGCCGCTTTAAAAAAGGAATTTTGCTTGCTCTCTTTGACTTTCTCACTGCGTGTGTTTTTTTTTTTTTTTTGCGCTGGCGCACCCTTCGGTGTCGGCCTCGTGAGCATTTCTCTCCCCCCTGATGATTTTTTTTTCTTTTTTTGCGCTCACACTTCCGATGGAGTGACGCGACTCCCGTCATTTCTGCGTGCTTCTCTCAGCCCCCACACACACGAGTGACTGAGCTCTGCGGGCCGCACTCACACGCCGATGAGAGGGCTGAGGGGAGCAGCAACACGCAGATGACCCCATGAAATATAAACGGTGTGCGGACACACATGGAGGGTCGGACGGTTGAAAGACATTTAAATATTTAATTTTTAATTTGCGGGCAAAATATATAAACAGTTTGGTGGGCGCACACAGTAACCAGGTGAAATTTTTTTTTTTTTTTTTTTGTGTGGGTCTTCATTTTCTTTTCTTTTTTAATTATTTGTGTGTAGCCGTAATAGAGGAGGACTTTTTTCAAAAAATTTTTTTCTTTTTTTTATCAATTTTTTTTTTTTTCCAATGTGTGAGGTGTGGAAGGTGAAGATGAATTTTTTTTTGATTTTAATAACTTTTTTATGAATTGCCGCCGCTTGGTTTGCGGTGCAATATCATGAGCTTGAGCAGCATTTTT
>NW_892422.1:0-712 GCF_000209065.1 Trypanosoma cruzi | reverse complement strand
TACCGGAATTCACTGGTCTTGCGGGTCGGTCGACACACAGGCATTGTGGGCATACGAGGGCTTACGAAGTGGATCAGAAGGCATATGTGGTGATGGACTGCATGGCGGGTGGCTCGCTGCTGGATTATGTCACGCGCCGGGGTCCACTTGGAGAGGCCGCAGCTGCGGCTGTCATGAGACGGCTACTTGTTGCCGTGGCACACCTCCACAGTTTTAGTGTGATGCATCGCGACCTGAAAACGGAGAATGTTCTCATCCAGTTGCCCAGAGACTACAGGGAACCACCGGAAAATGTCTGCATTTGTGACTTTGGATTTGCAACAAGTAATATACCCAACAACGAGTGTGTTGGATCGCCGCAGTACAGTGCCCCTGAAGTTGCAATGGTTGGCATCAGGCAATGTAAACTGACTAAATGTGATTACAGCTACGACGAGAAATGTGATGTTTGGTCACTCGGTGTCGTGGCTTATGCCATTCTCAGCGGGGCACTCCCGTTCGATGGCAGCACACCAACCGAGGTATTCACGAATGTTTTGCGTCACAACATACCTTTTCCACGCTCTGCCTGGCAGAATGTTAGCGAGGCCGCTAAGGACTTTGTTCTCTTCCTTATGACCCCGGAACCCTTCCAGCGGCCATCCGCGCTGCAGTCATTGGAACACCCATGGCTGGTTTAAATGTATCATGTTGTGCGTTCTTATATAACCAT
>NW_892421.1:0-712 GCF_000209065.1 Trypanosoma cruzi | reverse complement strand
CGCCAGACACCGCCGCAGCGTCGCAGCGAATGACTATCGTCT
This sequence comes from Trypanosoma cruzi, assembly GCF_000209065.1. Lineage (NCBI taxonomy): Eukaryota > Euglenozoa > Kinetoplastea > Trypanosomatida > Trypanosomatidae > Trypanosoma > Trypanosoma cruzi. Next base: position 670 of record NW_892421.1, on the reverse strand, counting down.
CGTCGGCAGCAATGAAGTAACCGCGGTGAACGGGCACAGCCAGCTCCAGGACGGTGGACGGATTCGTCGCGTTGCGCACCCACGTCGCGTTGCTCAGCATCGCTCCCCACGGACCGCCAAACCCGCACGGCTGCGCCGTCGACACCGGCACGAAGCTCAGGTGCGTGCCAAGCCGCGGGTCGCGTGCCCATCGAAACGGCGGCGGCAGCGCCACCATGAGCCGCGTCGGGACGGTGCTCCCACCGCCGCGGATGTCGTTCTGCGTCAGGTTCCCACCAGCCGCCGTCGTCGTCACGGCAAGCGTCGGGCACGCCACCTCGCTCCACCACAGCGTGCTGCTCGCCGACGCCGTCGGGGTCCGCGTGGGCGACAGCGCCACCGTCTCCGTCCCCTGCAGGGTCTCCGTCGGCCCGTACGGCGTCGGACTGTAGTGCGCCGTGCTCAGGCTCGGTGTCGGTGTCGCCGTCCACGTTGTTGTCAGGCTGCGCGTCTCCGTCAGCGTCGCCGTGTGGCTCAGCGGCGGCATGCCAGGCGTGAGGTTGCACCCGTCCACGTGCGGCAGGTACACCGGCAGGCAGTCGCGCCCGTACCCGCCCTCAGCGCAGCGGCAGCCGCACGACCCCGACATCGTCCTCGTCGCAGCAGCAAAGCAGCGCACGTCGGCGTAACA
>NW_892420.1:0-712 GCF_000209065.1 Trypanosoma cruzi | reverse complement strand
CTTCCATGTTGCACCCCGCACACGTACGTTGCATGAAAATCAAAAAATCAAAAAAAAAGCAAAGATAAAAAGCCACTGAAGACTCACATAATATCCGCGTGAAATCACGTGCAGAAAAAAAAGGGGAAAAAAAAAAAAAAAAAAAAAAAAAAAGAGAGAAAGAAAAAAGTAAGAGACATGCATAAAGTGTAAAGATACTTGTGTCCGTGTAAGCGTGTTCATCCCTACAGTCCTAAAATTTCGAATAATTAACCTCCACAAAAGAGGAAAAAAAAAAAAAAAAAAAAGCGAGATGTAGAAGGGGGTATTTCACAACCACACACAGGCTTCACCATCAACTACAGAATCACCTCCAGTTCGTGACGGGCGTACGTGTGCTCTTCATCATCCTCCAGTCTGGGATAACACGGCACGAGGGCCTCTGGACTTACAATGTAGATCATGTTGTAGGTCCTCCTGTATATGTCCCGCACCCTTTTCGCTGGATGAAACAGGCCCTGCAGGAGATACTGTAGCAGTCTGGCTGGCCCAATCACAAGGCGGGCGGCCTCGTAGAAACTTACAACAGCAGTGACCATCTTAAGCCGTTCTTCGCTGATTTTTGTCTCATTCCGTGAGAGAAGCTCCACAATGTTGGGGTGGATAAAATTGAGGAAGTGGACGATCACCTCCTCGAACCCGTCGTTGCCGGCCACAGCCAGCGTCATTGCCC
>NW_892419.1:0-712 GCF_000209065.1 Trypanosoma cruzi | reverse complement strand
GCACCCGTGTGGGCAAGAGCTCGCGAAATTCCTCCAAGCAGCGGATAATTCAGGGTTGTTTGGTGTCCAGTGTGTGAACACGCAAACAGATATTGACAGAGAGTGCCTCTGACCCCCATCATTCACAATTGGAAACAAAAATTTAGACCACAACGTGTGATGCAGCAGCCGCTCGAAAACGATCAGCCGAGTGCAGCACCCTTGTGGGCAAGAGCTCGCGAAATTCCTCCAAGCAGCGGATAATTCAGGGTTGTTTGGTGTCCAGTGTGTGAACACGCAAACAGATATTGACAGAGAGTGCCTCTGACCCCCATCATTCACAATTGGAAACAAAAATTTAGACCACAACGTGTGATGTAGCAGCCGCTCGAAAACGATCAGCCGAGTGCAGCACCCGTGTGGGCAAGAGCTCGCGAAATTCCTCCAAGCAGCGGATAATTCAGGGTTGTTTGGTGTCCAGTGTGTGAACACGCAAACAGATATTGACAGAGAGTGCCTCTGACTCCCACCATTCATAATTGGAAACAAAAATTTAGACCACAACGTGTGATGCAGCGGCCGCTCGAAAACGATCAGCCGAGTGCAGCACCCGTGTGGGCAAGAGCTCGCGAAATTCCTCCAAGCAGCGGATAATTCAGGGTTGTTTGGTGTCCAGTGTGTGAACACGCAAACAGATAGTGACAGAGAGTACCTCTGACCCCCACCATTCATA
>NW_892418.1:0-711 GCF_000209065.1 Trypanosoma cruzi | reverse complement strand
AAAATACGCAATCACCAATAAAAAAGCCGGCGATCACCCAGCAGGCACATCAAGCGTCCTCAAAACCAACCTGGAACAGACAAAAAAAAAGAGGCAATCATAGAAAACAAGATCCCCGCCCCCAAACAGGAAAAACATTAAAGAAAACGCGATTCTTTTTTTTGTCCTTACTGCCGGGGTTGGCCGCCGCAAGAAATAAAAAATGGTAGGGCGGTGGCCCCGGACGCTAGATACAGCACGACGTGTCGAATTATCCAAGTTGCAGCGGCTGCCCCGGACGTTAGATACGGGACGACGTGTCGAATTATCCAAGTTGCAGCGGCTGCCCCGGACGTTAGATACAGCACGACGTGTCGAATTATCCAAGCTGCAGCGGTGGCCTCGGGCGTTAGATATATGACGACTTACAGTAGTAACCACGCTGCGGCTGCGCATCCTAAACACGTCTTTTTCGTTTTCCAGGGGACAACGCAAATGTGCTCGATTGTTCGAAGATCGACATTAATACTTTACGTGAAAAGGAGTCGCGCGACCGCATTTTTTTAGCTCAGTGGCAAACACGCTCACAATGTCATCCGGGGACGCGGGTTCGATTCCCGCAGAAGCCTAAGTTTTTTCCATTTTTTTTTTTTTGAATTCTTGTTTCATATTGCTTTTTAAACTTCTGGCTTGCAGGACGGTGTGCGAGTTCTGCAATCGCACTGATTCCAT
>NW_892417.1:0-711 GCF_000209065.1 Trypanosoma cruzi | reverse complement strand
TGCAACTTGGATAATTCGACACGTCGTCCTGTATCCAACGTCCGGGGCAGCCGCTGCACTTTGGATAATTCGACACGTCGTCCTGTATCTAACGTCCGGGGCAGCCGCTGCAACTTGGATAATTCGACACGTCGTCCTGTATCCAACGTCCGGGGCCACCGCCCTACCATTTTTTATTTCTTGCAGCGGCCAACCCCGGCAGTAAGGACAAAAAAAAGAATCGCGTTTTCTTTAATGTTTTTCCTGTTTGGGGGCGGGGATCTTTGTTTTCTATGATTGTCTCTTTTTTTTTGTCTGTTCCAGGTTGGTTTTTAGGAGGCTTGATGTGCCTGCTGGGTGATCGCCGGCTTTTTTATTGGTGATTGCGTATTTTTGGCTTACCGGTGTGCCGCTCAGCGCCATTTTGTTTTACTTCTTTTCCGCTTATTGGGGCGTGTTGTTATTCGTCACGCGTCAGCACACACCGAGCAACATGTCAAAAAAAAACAAAATGCAGGCTTTTCCCCCCTCGCGAGGGCCTCCGCAGCCACAATCCTGTGCGTGCGTGCATTCTCAGCGTTTTAAACACGGCATGTGTGTGTGCATGTGCTTGTGTGTTTGGCAGCGCCTATACTTGCGGAGCAGCTGTGCGCCACAAGAGAGTCTGAAGAAAGCAACGGCAGAGAGAGGCAGATAGCACACACGCAAATTACTCATATCATCACACACACA
>NW_892416.1:0-711 GCF_000209065.1 Trypanosoma cruzi | reverse complement strand
GAGCTCGCGAAATCCTCCAAGCAGCGGATAGTTCAGGGGTTGTTTGGTGTCCAGTGTGTGAACACGCAAACAGATATTGACAGAGAGTGTCTCTGACTCCCACCATTCACAATCGGAAACAAAAATTTGGACCACAACGTGTGATGCAGCGGCCGCTCGAAAACGATCAGCCGAGTGCAGCACCCGTGTGGGCAAGAGCTCGCGAAATTCCTCCAAGCAGCGGATAGTTCAGGGTTGTTTGGTGTCCAGTGTGTGAACACGCAAACAGATATTGACAGAGAGTGTCTCTGACTCCCACCATTCACAATCGGAAACAAAAATTTGGACCACAACGTGTGATGCAGCAGCCGCTCGAAAACGATCAGCCGAGTGCAGCACCCGTGTGGGCAAGAGCTCGCGAAATTCCTCCAAGCAGCGGATAGTTCAGGGTTGTTTGGTGTCCAGTGTGTGAACACGCAAACAGATATTGACAGAGAGTGTCTCTGACTCCCACCATTCACAATCGGAAACAAAAATTTAGACCACAACGTGTGATGCAGCGGCCGCTCGAAAACGATCAGCCGAGTGCAGCACCCGTGTGGGCAAGAGCTCGCGAAATTCCTCCAAGCAGCGGATAGTTCAGGGTTGTTTGGTGTCCAGTGTGTGAACACGCAAACAGATATTGACAGAGAGTGTCTCTGACTCCCACCATTCACAATCGGAAACAAAAAT
>NW_892415.1:0-711 GCF_000209065.1 Trypanosoma cruzi | reverse complement strand
TTTCGCGAGCTGTTGCCCACACGGGTGCTGCACTCGGCTGATCGCTTTCGAGCGGCTGCTGCATCACACGTTGTGGTCTGAATTTTTGTTTCCGATTATGAATGGTGGGAGTCAGAGGCAGTCTCTGTCAATATCTGTTTGCGTGTTCACACACTGGACACCAAACAACCCTGAATTATCCGCTGCTTGGAGGAATTTCGCGAGCTGTTGCCCACACGGGTGCTGCACTCGGCTGATCGTTTTCGAGCGGCTGCTGCATCACACGTTGTGGTCTAAATTTTTGTTTCCGATTATGAATGGTGGGAGTCAGAGACACTCTCTGTCAATATCTGTTTGCGTGTTCACACACTGGACACCAAACAACCGTGAATTGTCCGCTGCTTGGAGGAATTTCGCGAGCTGTTGCCCACACGGGTGCTGCACTCGGCTAATCGTTTTCGAGCGGCTGCTGCATCACACGTTGTGGTCTAAATTTTTGTTTCCGATTATGAATGGTGGGAGTCAGAGACACTCTCTGTCAATATCTGTTTGCGTGTTCATGCACTGGACACCAAACAACCCTGAACTATCCGCTGCTTGGAGGAATTTCGCGAGCTGTTGCCCACACGGGTGCTGCACTCGGCTAATCGTTTTCGAGCGGCTGCTGCATCACACGTTGTGGTCTGAATTTTTGTTTCCGATTATGAATGGTGGGAGTCAGAGACACTCTCT
>NW_892414.1:0-711 GCF_000209065.1 Trypanosoma cruzi | reverse complement strand
TGCAGCAACATTGTGGGCAAGAGCTCGCGAAACTCCTCCAAGAAGCGGATAATTCAGGGTTGTTTGTTGTCCAGTGTGTGCACACGCAAACATACATTGAAGGAGAGTGTCTCTGACTCCCGCCATTCATAATTCGAAACAAAAATTTAGACCACAGCGTGTGGTGCAGCAGCCGCTCGAAAACGATCCGCCGAGTGCAGCACCATTGTGGGCAAGAGCTCGCGAAATTCCTCCAAGAAGCGGATAATTCAGGGTTGTTTGGTGTCCAGTGTGTGCACACGCAAACATACATTGAAAGAGAGTGTCTCTGACTCCCGCCATTCATAATTCGAAACAAAAACATAGACCACAACGTGTGGTGCAGCAGCCGCTCGAAAACGATCCGCCGACTGCAGCACCATTGTGGGCAAGAGCTCGCGAAACTCCTCCAAGCAGCGGATAATTCAGGGTTGTTTGGTGTCCAGTGTGTGCACACGCAAACATACATTGAAAGAGAGTGCCTCTGACTCCCGCCATTCATAATTCGAAACAAAAATTTAGACAACAACGTGTGGTGCAGCAGCCGCTCGAAAACGATCCGCCGACTGCAGCACCCTTGTGGGCAAGAGCTCGCGAAATTCCTCCAAGCAGCGGATAATTCAGGGTTGTTTGGTGTCCAGTGTGTGCACACGCAAACATACATGAAAGAGAGTGCCTCTGACTCCCGCCATT
>NW_892413.1:0-711 GCF_000209065.1 Trypanosoma cruzi | reverse complement strand
TATATTGGTACGCGAAGCTTCCAACCCGCCTCTGGCGGTTATGTTTGGTCAATTTTTTTTGACCGGGGTTTACGGACCCCTTTTTTTTTTTTTTTTTTTTTTTTTGTGGGTCTGTCCGCCATATCCATATACCCCTATATATATATACCCATATATATATAGCCCCGTACCCCCTCGTGCGGCTGCCCCCCCCCCCCCACGTTGCGTGTCCGCCACCTCCTTCGGGCCCCCTCATTTTCGCTTCATGGCTGCTATTGCCTGCATCTTTGTTTTGTTTCACCTTTTCTCCGTCTCGTTCCGTTTATTCGCCTTTTTTCCGCGTATGCCGCGCTTCTTCCTGTGTTTTCCGGTGTTTTTGCTTTGCTCGCACACTCGGCTGCATTTGCTGTTCCACACTCGCCATGTGCGTCTTTTCCGCCCCCTGACGCCGTCCACGGCGCTATCCCGGGGCCGACGTCCCGGACCCTGACCCCTCCCCAGTGTGGCCTGGGAGGGGGGGGGGGGGTTTTTGTACACGGTCCCAAGTGCCGCGAAGGACCCCTCATCAAAATTGAAAACCGTTGTGGAACACAACTCCTTTCAACTAACGCTATTATTGAAACAGTTTCTGTTTCAAATCCTGTTTGTGATAATTATTTACACAGGTTCTGTTTCAAAACCTGTTCGTGATAAACTTTTCCAAATTTTGTCTTAGTCATTTTTTTGATTTAT
>NW_892412.1:0-711 GCF_000209065.1 Trypanosoma cruzi | reverse complement strand
GAAGAAAGCAACGGCAGAGAGAGGCAGATAAGCACACACGCAAATTACTCATATCATCACACACACACACACGCAGCCGCGGAATGGGTGCACTCACCCACAAAATCAAAAAGAAAAACAAAACAAAAAGCCGAAGCGTGGGACTACCAGCGCACACACACTCTCATTGCTCCCGTAAAGCAAAACACACACACAGGGAGAGAGAGAGAGGTCGCCCACTCAATGCAATGAAAACAAAACAGAAACAGTTACGGTGCTCCGCCCATGCAGCCAGGCAGGACGGCAGCGGTGCGTGTCGTGCAAAAGAGAGCACCAACGGGCCTGCATGGGTGTGCATGCATATATACAATGGGCACATTATTGTGTGTGCTTCGTGGGGTGAGGCGACGACGAGAGTCCATGCAAGGGGACACACACACAGAGAGAGAAGGAAGTGTGTGTATGCGGGCGGTGCATGGCTCTCTCACACTCACTCTCACGCGGCCACCACCGCAGCCGCAGCCGCACAAACCACGAAACAGATGGAATCAGTGCGATTGCAGAACTCGCACACCGTCCTGCAAACCAGAAGTTTAAAAAGCAATATGAAACAAGAATTCAAAAAAAAAAAAATGGAAAAAACTTAGGCTTCTGCGGGAATCGAACCCGCGTCCCCGGATGACATAGTGAGCGTGTTTGCGACTGAGCTAAAAAAATGCGGTCGCGCGACTC
>NW_892411.1:0-711 GCF_000209065.1 Trypanosoma cruzi | reverse complement strand
CCCCATGCTGAGGTGCGCGCAGTGGCGCCTTAAGAAAAAAAAAAAAAAAGGAGAAAGTGAGGTCACAATATACAAACAAACACACACACAAAAAAAAAAAGAAAAGGCCTCTTCAGTACAAAACTGTTAGAAACATCTAAAAAGCCGCCTGCCCACCATCAGTCTCGGAAGGAGCACAAAGGGGCGGGTGGAAATAAAAGAAGAGACGTAAAGAGACACAGAATACACACGCACACACACACAAAGAGAGAAAGAGAGAGAATAGCAATAGGATTTTTGCCAAAAACATCGTCACAGACACAAACATCCCTCCCCTCTTGTCGTGTTCTCAAGAACAACTGGCCCACGGAGGAGGTGCGTGCATTGACCAGGAGTCCCCACATCATTGACGACGCTCACAGATCTCCATTTCTCCCAGGAGCGATCGAACATGGCATCTTACATCCCTTTTAGGCAAACAAGGAAAGTCAAACTAAATAAAGAGCTAAAATTGATATAAATTTATCAATGGAAAAATTTATTATATCACACTCCACAAAAACACCTACAAACGCGCACACACATTCCCTCTAGTCTCTGGTATAAAAAAAAAAAAGCAATGTGGCTCTTTGTCATTCATACATCCTCGGAGGTTCGTAGTAAAAGCAAAGACCGTTTTATTTTTCTCCCCCTCCACTTCCCCTTTTTTTCTTCCCTAGCGCCATACAGAGG
>NW_892410.1:0-711 GCF_000209065.1 Trypanosoma cruzi | reverse complement strand
GAGACCCTCGAGAAGGCGTAATTCATTGCCAACATCGCCATCACCGCCCACCATCACGGTCGCATTGAATCACAATGACCCATCAAAACAACATCGAGCCCTCTCCATTATATTTACCGCAAATCTGAAAGTTCATCGACATGACTTCCCTGCAGTTGACGCTTCTTCACTCTTTTTTTCTTCTTGGCACCCGATGATGATATCGCGTTTTTGTCAAAAGACGAGGCGTATGGTTGTCGCGGGGCCGAGCACGCCCGTACTCTTCCCGTTACCGTGTCAAAATGCATTGCTTTAAGCCTAAGGACAGCAACCCCCTCCATGTCTGGTGAAAAGGGATAATGAATGCCCAGTCTATCTGCCATTGCCATGTACTCAACAAGTTTGTTCTTCGTCGGCACAAGCTCCTTTGCAAGTGCTTGGAGTTCCGCCTTCAGTCGCTGCACCGTCGCGTCAGGATTCCCCGTTGTCGCATTCATAGAATCGGAAAGTAAAGACACCTCCGATTGAAGTTGCCTATTTTCCTCCGCAAGACGGTGCAACTCGGTTCCTCCATCTGCGTTGGCCAAGCGGTTCCGCAACTGAGCCTCCAATAACTGAATCTGCCCCCGCAGCTCGGCGGTCTTCGAGTCAGCACCTTTTCTTGCCAGCTCAAGATCATCATGAGCCCCTAATAATTCCTGTGTGAAGAGTTGCAATATTCTCCTTAAGTCG
>NW_892409.1:0-711 GCF_000209065.1 Trypanosoma cruzi | reverse complement strand
AGCCGTGGGCAGCAGCTGAGAGCGCGGCCGGTGGAGCTTTGCAGCAGGGCGATGGCGTCAAGACCAACAACACGGCAGCATTGGATGTCGATGGCGAACACAGGGGGGCGGCGGAAAACTCTTGGACGTCATTGAAGACGTTGGGATCACAACGTGTCCCGGTGCAACCACACTTCTCCCACCCTTCGCTGACGTTGCCGTCTCCGCAACACCAGCAGGATGGAAAGGAAGAGAGTCGATATCGTCGCGTGCAAAGTGGTCTTGTGACAAAGGAGACCCTAGTGAATTTTCGTTCCCTTTCTCCTGTGCACTACATCCTTATTGAGATCTCCAAGGAAATGTGGAATCCCACCGTGGATGGGCGTATTACGTTGTGCTGGGTCATGAAGAACTTTCTTCGGGAGTATTTAATGCAACAGGTACATAAACACAAGGCCTCTCCTCTTATTCACATTCTGATGGTGGGCCGGTTGTATCCAAAGTATGCCATCAACGGGAATGTGGACGTTCTTCACGTGATGAAAATCCCACACGATTATCGGTCCACATCTCTTGTTGAGGAGGTGGAGCTTCAGTGTGAGGAGTTTCTGCGTCGTGTTCTACAAGAAGTTAAGAAAACATTTAAAAAGGAAACGGCACCAGTTTCAACCGAAGCGGCAGGGGAAACAACATGTACCCCTGGTGAAGAGGTGCCTTGTATTCTCAGGCAGA
>NW_892408.1:0-711 GCF_000209065.1 Trypanosoma cruzi | reverse complement strand
TGTCAGTTTTTCACCGCGTACTTGTACCGCGTGTGGATGAGCGCTCCCAGTGCAATCCTGGCGGCCCCGTCACTATCGAGCTGTCGGAAGAGGCGGCGCTGGCATGGAATACTTTGAATCATGCCCAGAGGACAACCCCGCCTCCATCGCCATCGCCTGTGGGGAAAAAAAAAGAACTTGACATCACACTGACAGAAGTGACCTATCAAGAACAGGAATTGGCGTTACGGTTGCTTCAAGGCCTAAGTTTGGTCGTATACGACCAACGTCGTGTGATAGCTGAAGGTCTCCTCATTACATTTCTGGTTGAAGTTTGGCAGTGTTGTCTGCAACATATACAAGCTCTTTTTAGCCTTCGTCGCCGAATAACGGCGTTGGAAAAAACAGGGGATACTGTTTCCCCCACACCACACTCGTTTGAGGAGGGACCTGTTCAACTCGTGCCAGAATTAGAGACTGTAATTGTTGCCACTATCGATGCAATGGAGGCGGCATGTCACTACAACCCAATCGCGTTGACTCGTATCGTACAACAAGGGGGGGTACGGGCCCTCCTGGACTTGGGGCTTTGCCCATATGCCCCATACGACATCCGATGTGCGGTCTTTGATACGGTTAGTGTACTGATGCAAGAAGTTGCCCCATTTCGACGCGCGGTTGCTGCAGGGGCCGCAGGGGCCGCCGCTGCGGGCGTCAAAAAAAGGAAATGAG
>NW_892407.1:0-711 GCF_000209065.1 Trypanosoma cruzi | reverse complement strand
TCTGTGATTATTATGGGACTGTCAATTTCTTTTTGTTTTTGTTCCCTGCCTCCCCCCTCCCCCCCATTTTTTTTTTTTAATTTATTATACGTTTTTTTTTTTTTTGTGGTTGGTTCACTGTGGATGTGTGGATGTCGTTGTTGGACGTTACTTCTGTTGTTTGTTTGTGTGTGTAATCCCCACGCCCCCTCCTCTTCTTTTTGTGGATTCCATTGAAGGGCCTGATATTTTCACGTACGCATTTTTTTAACTTCGACGTGTCGTTTATTTTTGTTGTTTTTTGTTGTTGCTTTGGATTTTACTGCCACTTCTTCTCCCTCTTATTTGTGTGTGTGGGTGTGTGCGTGTGTGTGCACTCGGCCCTTTATTGTTTCCCCGTTACTTTTCTTCCGTGTTCATTTATGTCTGTTGGACTCATTGAAGGTGTAGGCTCATTAGGAAGAAGCCACATATAAATAAATATATATATTTGTGGACATTGTGTTAAAAAAGGGAAACATAAATAAGTAAATACATACGCATATATACATACATACATATATATTAGACTTAGCAGCAGTGAATAGCGATTGTGTGGAGCGAACAGGGTTTGTCTGTATGAATAAAGGGCAATAGAGTACACCGTGTTGCGTAAAGGAAGTGGAATAAGCAGGGGGGGTACGTAGAAGGTGTCATTTATGGCCTTTAGTGGTATGAGTGCCACTTTTGTCT
>NW_892406.1:0-711 GCF_000209065.1 Trypanosoma cruzi | reverse complement strand
AAGCAGCGGATAATTCAGGGTTGTTTGGTGTCCAGTGTGTGAACACGCAAACAGATAGTGACAGAGAGTGCCTCTGACTCCCACCATTCACAATTGGAAACAAAAATTTAGACCACAACGTGTGATGCAGCGGCCGCTCGAAAACGATCAGCCGAGTGCAGCACCCGTGTGGGCAAGAGCTCGCGAAATTCCTCCAAGCAGCGGATAGTTCAGGGTTGTTTGGTGTCCAGTGTGTGAACACGCAAACAGATAGTGACAGAGAGTGCCTCTGACTCCCACCATTCATAATCGGAAACAAAAATTTAGACCACAACGTGTGATGCAGCGGCCGCTCGAAAACGATCAGCCGAGTGCAGCACCCGTGTGGGCAAGAGCTCGCGAAATTCCTCCAAGCAGCGGATAATTCAGGGTTGTTTGGTGTCCAGTGTGTGAACACGCAAACAGATAGTGACAGAGAGTGTCTCTGACTCCCACCATTCACAATCGGAAACAAAAATTTAGACCACAACGTGTGATGCAGCGGCCGCTCGAAAACGATCAGCCGAGTGCAGCACCCTTGTGGGCAAGAGCTCGCGAAATTCCTCCAAGCAGCGGATAGTTCAGGGTTGTTTGGTGTCCAGTGTGTGAACACGCAAACAGATAGTGACAGAGAGTGTCTCAGACTCCCACCATTCATAATCGGAAACAAAAATTTAGACCACAACGTGTGAT
>NW_892405.1:0-711 GCF_000209065.1 Trypanosoma cruzi | reverse complement strand
AAAAAACATCTTAGAACTGAAGAGGAGAAAGGTTCCTAAACAACATTACTTGGATTAGGGTGAATCGATCCTAAATTACAGATGGAAATCCTTAAGAAATATATAAGTGACATATAGTCAATATAAGGATTGAAAGGGAATAAGATTAATAGTTCTTAATCAAGAGAATTAATGATTAAATCTTAGAAATAAGATTAAATCGAATAAAATGGTAACATATCATGAACTTTAAAATGGAGTGTGAAAATCTACGGAAGAGTTCTCTTTTCTTCTTAACAAAAGTAAACTCCACTGAAATGAATCAATCAGAGAAGTGGAATTTATTGGCTTTGTAAGAAATTCAACATATGATTGAATTGTGGTATTTTTGCAGTCTTCATAAAAATTAAAGGGAATCTTAGCATAAAGCTAATTAAAGAATTCTTTTGCTCGTACTAATAACCGCAACAGGTCTCCAAGAAGCAAAATCTTTAGTTAAATAGAATAACGCAGGTAAGGGAAGTCGGCAACATAGCTCTGTAAGTTAGCAAGAAAGAGTAGCTCTGGTGATTTCCTTGTAAAAGGATTAAAATCGAATCAGAACTTTAAAGGTTAGGGGAATCCGACTGTTTAATAAAAACATAGCATTCTGATAAATCTAAAAGGTTCATTACAGAATGTGATTTCTGCCCAGTGCTCTGAATGTCAAGGTAATGAAATTTACTTAAGCGC
>NW_892404.1:0-711 GCF_000209065.1 Trypanosoma cruzi | reverse complement strand
TTTTATAAACCCAAATATACATACATATATTATATATTATATATTATATATTATATATTCACAAAGCAACAAATTAAAAACGCAAACACCAAAAACAAAAACTAATAATAATTCATTCATTCATTCATTCATTAAACCGCACGCGACCAACAACCACCGTAAAAACCAAAAAAAAAGAAAAAAAGCGGCCTTTAATAATCATAAAAAACAAAACAAAACAATAGAAGGGGGTTGCCACTGCCGCTACTATTGGTAGTAGTGGTGGTGGTGGGTTAGATGGAGAAGCAATGTTTTAACCACAGCCACATTTCTTTCCGCTCCAAATATATATATATACATTCCTTTATTTACATGTACACACACATGCACTTATGTGCGTACTTCTGATTTTCCCTGCCTCCCCACGATCGTGACGTGTTGCTCATTCTATTTGAATTAAAAACAAATAAATGAATATAAATATAAATATATTTATATTCATGACTGACGCAGTAAAAGAATTTGGACTCCTCCCGCCACAACTCCCAACCAAAAGAAGCGAAAATAATAATAATAATAACTAAATATATGCCGTTATCGCTCCTTTAATTCATTCCGTCGTGGACCTCCACAAAAAACACCATAAAACAAATATAAATAAATAAATATATATCCCTGTCCTATCAAAAAACATCATGAATATCCAGCCCTCACACCAACATTCATTTGCGA
>NW_892403.1:0-710 GCF_000209065.1 Trypanosoma cruzi | reverse complement strand
AAAATTTGGACCACAACGTGTGATGCAGCAGCCGCTCGAAATCGATCAGCCGAGTGCAGCACCCTTCTGGGCAAGAGCTCGCGAAATTCCTCCAAGCAGCGGATAGTTCAGGGTTGTTTGGTGTCCAGTGTGTGAACACGCAAACAGATATTGACGGAGAGTGCCTCTGACTCCCACCATTCACAATCGGAAACAAAAATTTGGACCACAACGTGTGATGCAGCGGCCGCTCAAAATCGATCAGCCGAGTGCAGCACCCGTGTGGGCAAGAGCTCGCGAAATTCCTCCAAGCAGCGGATAATTCAGGGTTGTTTGGTGTCCAGTGTGTGAACACGCAAACAGATATTGACAGAGAGTGCCTCTGACTCCCACCATTCACAATCGGAAACAAAAATTTGGACCACAACGTGTGATGCAGCGGCCGCTCGAAATCGATCAGCCGAGTGCAGCACCCGTGTGGGCAAGAGCTCGCGAAATTCCTCCAAGCAGCGGATAGTTCAGGGTTCTTTGGTGTCCAGTGTGTGAACACGCAAACAGATAGTGACAGAGAGTGCCTCTGACTCCCACCATTCACAATCGGAAACAAAAATTTGGACCACAACGTGTGATGCAGCGGCCGCTCGAAATCGATCAGCCGAGTGCAGCACCCTTCTGGGCAAGAGCTCGCGAAATTCCTCCAAGCAGCGGATAGTTCAGGGTTGTTTGGTGTC
>NW_892402.1:0-710 GCF_000209065.1 Trypanosoma cruzi | reverse complement strand
ACTCTCCCGTCGGGCCGGCACCGGGCGGGCACAACGAGAGCACGCAGCATGGGAGGAAGAGACACGGGCAGGTGCAAGGCATACACACAAAAGAACAGAGACAGCGGGGGAGTGGGACCGAGACGCGACGGAGCAGCCACGCCACGCCGCAGTGGCACCAGCACACACACACACACACACAGTCAGCGCCCACAACAAACAAACCCAACCCGATGAAAAAAAATATATTCGCCTGGGCTGCTGGCCGGATCCTGAAATCATCAAAAGAAATCAAACAAGAAGGGAAAAGGGTGGCAGTGGAGAGGCAGTGGGTTCGCCACTCCCTCGATGTTTGCTCCAAGTAAATATTGTTCCGATAGCCACTCTCGCGACACGGTGCACCTTGTTAGGATTGGAAACACTATCGCTTACCAAGTGGCAGACCTTGGGCTCCGCCAGCCACAAGGCCTCGCCGCGAGGTGGGAATCAAAAAGGGGGTGGTGGGAAAGTAAGAAATAAAAAGTAAAGAAAAATCCGTCCTGTCGCTATCGGCTCCCTGGTTCCTTCAATCACCGTCCTCCAAAAATTCATAAGATAGAAAAGAATCGTGCAGAAACATCTCCGTTTCGTCAGGACATATTCATTTAGGTGACCAGCTCCCCCGCGAACATCCCTTTCACAAGTTAAAAATAAATAAATCAAAACAACATTAAATAAATTTTAAAATTAGG
>NW_892401.1:0-710 GCF_000209065.1 Trypanosoma cruzi | reverse complement strand
CAAAAATTTAGACCACAGCGTGTGGTGCAGCAGCCACTCGAAAACGATCCGCCGACTGCAGCACCCTTGTGGGCAAGATCTCGCGACATTCCTCCAAGCAGCGGATGGTTCAGGGTTGTTTGGCGTCCAGTGTGTGAACACGCAAACAGACATTGAAAGAAAGTGCCTCTGACCACCACCATTCATAATTCGAAACAAAAATTTAGACCACAACGTGCGGTGCAGCAGCCGCTCGAAAACGATCCGCCGAGTGCAGCACCCTTGTGGGCAAGATCTCGCGAAATTCCTCCAAGCAGCGGATAGTTCCGGGTTGTTTGGCGTCCAGTGTGTGAACACGCAAACAGATAGTGAAAGAGAGTGTCTCTGACCACCACCATTCATAATTCGAAACAAAAATTTAGACCACAGCGTGTGGTGCAGCAGCCACTCGAAAACGATCCGCCGACTGCAGCACCCTTGTGGGCAAGATCTCGCGAAATTCCTCCAAGCAGCGGATGGTTCAGGGTTGTTTGGCGTCCAGTGTGTGAACACGCAAACAGACATTGAAAGAGAGTGCCTCTGACCACCACCATTCATAATTCGAAACAAAAATTTAGACCACAGCGTGTGGTGCAGCAGCCACTCGAAAACGATCCGCCGACTGCAGCACCCTTGTGGGCAAGATCTCGCGAAATTCCTCCAAGCAGCGGATAGTTCCGGGTTGTTTGGCG
>NW_892400.1:0-710 GCF_000209065.1 Trypanosoma cruzi | reverse complement strand
AATCCGAAAAAGGCCCTGCGGGAGCTTCATTTTTAAATTTGTTCTTGCCTTTTTTCCTACCGTTTTTTTTTCTATTTTCATCATCTCCCGCGGCTCTTCCGTGGCTTGCCTGTCGCCGGCGGGCGGGCGGCTGCGCATCGCGTGGCGCGTCGCCGGGTACGACCATACTTGGCCGAGTGCACCACATCCACGCACTCCGAGGAAGGGCGCTAGATGCTTATTTTCCTTCTCGCGAAGACCGCAAGACCCTGGCACTAGGTTGAGGTGGCCGGCATCATCAGGTAGAAAAATCATTATAATTGTTTTTGCTTTCGCGATGCCGCCTGTCGCTTCTTCACCGGGCCGGGGCGGGCGGTGGGTGGGCTCTCCGAGCGCGCGGGCGCCGCAGCAAAAAAGAAAAATTACTGACGCAGTTTCCGCGCCACATGTGGGGAAGCGAGGCGTCCGGAGGCTTCATGGCAAAATCCGGAAAAGGGCCTGCGGAGCTTCATTTTTAAATTTGTTCTTGCCTTTTTTCCTACCGTTTTTTTTTCTATTTTCATCATCTCCCGCGGCTCTTCCGTGGCTTGCCTGTCGCCGGCGGGCGGGCGGCTGCGCATCGCGTGGCGCGTCGCCGGGTACGACCATACTTGGCCGAGTGCACCACATCCCGTCCGATTTGGAAGTTAAGCGGCCACAGGCCTCGTTAGTACGGCGATCAGTGATGGCGC
>NW_892399.1:0-710 GCF_000209065.1 Trypanosoma cruzi | reverse complement strand
GTGTTCACACACTGGACACCAAACAACCCTGAACTATCCGCTGCTTGGAGGAATTTCGCGAGCTCTTGCCCACACGGGTGCTGCACTCGGCTGATCGTTTTCGAGCGGCCGCTGCATCACACGTTGTGGTCCAAATTTTTGTTTCCGATTGTGAATGATGGGGGTCAGAGACACTCTCTGTCAATATCTGTTTGCGTGTTCATACACTGGACACCAAACAACCCTGAATTATCCGCTGCTTGGAGGAATTTCGCGAGCTCTTGCCCACACGGGTGCTGCACTCGGCTGATCGTTTTCGAGCGGCCGCTGCATCACACGTTGTGGTCTGAATTTTTGTTTCCGATTGTGAATGGTGGGAGTCAGAGACACTCTCTGTCAATATCTGTTTGCGTGTTCACACACTGGACACCAAACAACCCTGAACTATCCGCTGCTTGGAGGAATTTCGCGAGCTCTTGCCCACACGGGTGCTGCACTCGGCTGATCGTTTTCGAGCGGCCGCTGCATCACACGTTGTGGTCTAAATTTTTGTTTCCGATTGTGAATGGTGGGAGTCAGAGACACTCTCTGTCAATATCTGTTTGCGTGTTCACACACTGGACACCAAACAACCCTGAATTATCCGCTGCTTGGAGGAATTTCGCGAGCTCTTGCCCACACGGGTGCTGCACTCGGCTGATAGTTTTCGAGCGGCCGCTGCATCACCTTCC
>NW_892398.1:0-710 GCF_000209065.1 Trypanosoma cruzi | reverse complement strand
AAAAGAAAAAATGAAAATTTAAAAACCAAAAAATGAAAACCATAAATAAAAAAAAATGAGGAAAAAAAAAAATGAAAAAATTGAAAAAGAAAAAAAAAGTGGTCCCCTATTACGGCTACACCCACACAATAAAAGAACCACACAAAAAGCATCCAACTACCATGTTGCTCCAGAAATTGTCTGCATACATTTTGTCCTAAAATAAAATTAAAAGATATTTAAATGTCCTTCAACCGTCCGACCCTCCGTATGTCCGCACATCGTTTATATTTCATGGGTCATCTGCGTGTTGCTGCTCCCCTCAGCCCTCTCATCGGTGCGTGAGTGCGGCCCGCAGAGCACAGTCACTCGTGTGTGTGGGGACTGAGAGAAGCACGCAGACACGACGGGAGTCGCGTCACTCCATCGGGAGAGTGAGCGCAGCAAAAACAAACAAGAGGGAAAGAAATGTGTGCTCCGCCCCACAGTCCCTCGTCGCACGCCCACACGTCACGGCTCCCTCAGCGTGCCGTTCGTCGCGGCCCCTCCTCATGCGTGCAGCAGGCGAGGCGCACAGGGCCGTCGTCATGAGCGTGTCGGTGGCTGTGCGAGTGGAGCAGTTGGGCGGGAACACACTGCACCCCTCACAGGAAGAGTGCAGCAAGAAACACTTCAAGAGGGAAGAGTAGAAAAGAAACGCCCATAGAGATTGCCCGTAAAAGCTAAAAAGG
>NW_892397.1:0-710 GCF_000209065.1 Trypanosoma cruzi | reverse complement strand
AACTATTTAAACTAATATAGAACTAGTTATATCTCGCGCGCGCGGATTAAAGTTATAAATATATAGAGTAAGTGGATCTGTAATAGTTCTGTTATTATTCTTTATACTATATAGGAGGTTTTTAAAAATATATTTTATATATTTGTAAAAACCTTATCAGCAAAGAAATTATTTTTGATAGTTTTTAGAAAAGGAAAATAATCTGTTTAAATGTAAATAAGTCACGCCAAATGTAAAAGCAGTTACACTTAAAGCAAAGCAACAACAAGTCCTTATCAAATAAGTATCAATCGCAATTGTTACGCCCATAAAACAACCATTCAAAGCAAAATGCTCAAATTAACTATTAAAGTTTGTAAATAGTCTTACACGAATTCTCATGTATGTGAATATAAATAGGTAAGTCTCGAATATATAGAAACCCAAAGGTGTTAAATAAAACCAAGTAAATTAAATCCTTATTAAGCATATTAAAAAGCAAAGAAATCCATTTGAAAATTACATGAAACATAAATTGTTAAAAGGAATGAATACCTGAGTACTTTTGTGAGAATATATTTGTAACTAGTTTATCCAAACCGTGTTTTTGATAAGAATTAAATAGGTAACGAAACTCGTAAATGTAACCCCCCCTATCCATAAACAGCAGAATAAAGCGAATAAAGCAAATAGGAACTAAATAGAAATTGCTATTCATAAATTTAAAAATG
>NW_892396.1:0-710 GCF_000209065.1 Trypanosoma cruzi | reverse complement strand
ACATAGAGCACAACGTGTGGTGCAGCAGCCGCTCGAAAACGATCCGCCGAAGTGCAGCACCCTTGTGGGCAAGAGCTCGCGAAATTCCTCCAAGCAGCGGATAGTTCAGGGTTGTTTGGTGTCCAGTGTGTGAACACGCAAACATACATTGAAAGAGAGTGCCTCTGACTCCCGCCATTCATAATTCAAAACAAAAATTTAGAGCACAACGTGTGGTGCAGCAGCCGCTCGAAAACGATCCGCCGAGTGCAGCACCCTTGTGGGCAAGAGCTCGCGAAATTCCTCCAAGCAGCGGATAATTCAGAGTTGTTTGGTGTCCAGTGTGTGCACACGCAAACATACATTGAAAGAGAGTGCCTCTGACTCCCGCCATTCATAATTCAAAACAAAAATTTAGAGCACAACGTGTGGTGCAGCAGCCGCTCGAAAACGATCCGCCGAGTGCAGCACCATTGTGGGCAAGAGCTCGCGAAATTCCTCCAAGCAGCGGATAATTCCGGGTTGTTTGGTGTCCAGTGTGTGAACACGCAAACATACATTGAAAGAGAGTGCCTCTGACTCCCGCCATTCATAATTCGAAACAAAAACATAGAGCACAACGTGTGGTGCAGCAGCCGCTCGAAAACGATCCGCCGAGTGCAGCACCCTTGTGGGCAAGAGCTCGCGGAATTCCTCCAAGCAGCGGATAGTTCAGGGTTGTTTGGTGTCCA
>NW_892395.1:0-710 GCF_000209065.1 Trypanosoma cruzi | reverse complement strand
GATAACACCTTATGCGGGATGATAACACATCTTATGCGGGATGATAACACACCTTATGCGGGATCGATAACCTTATGGGGGATGATAACACACCTTATGCGGGATGATAACATCTTATGCGGGATGATAACACACCTTATGCGGGACGATAACACCTTATGCGGGACGATAACACACCTTATGCGTGATGATAACATCTTATGCGGGATGATAACACACCTTATGGGGGATGATAACACCTTATGCGGGATGATAACATCTTATGCGGGATGATAACACACCTTATGCGGGATGATAACACCTTATGCGGGATGATAACACACCTTATGGGGGATGACGCTGTGTCCACAGCGAAATGCGAACGGCACGATCGGTTCTCGCATGCAGAGTGTTCCCCTCTCCTCTTGTCACTTTGTTACTGGTCGGTGTTCTCTCTTATTAGTGCGGTTAAAAATGTATTAGAGGGCCAAAAATTTATTAGTGTTGTGTTTTTTTTGCCACAGGCAAAATAAGCACAAAATTTCTGGCGAGCAGCGTGCGTCTTTTTCCTCCTCCTGTTTTTACACTCTTTTGAATGTCAATGTTCTCCCTCAATATATATAGAGAGACACACAGAGGCACCCGCGTCTTTTGTTATTGCCGGACGCAACGTGTCACACACACAGCACACAGTACATAACATCACGATGAATGTGTGGTGGAATCCCCAA
>NW_892394.1:0-710 GCF_000209065.1 Trypanosoma cruzi | reverse complement strand
AACAAATTCAGTAGGGTGCCCTTGAGGGTTCCTTTGCAGCGCCGCTGGCTGGAGAGCGCGTCCTTCTGGTGGTTTCAGCTCCTTGAGTTTTTCTATTATTATATTCACAGCACCTCTACACATAAACGTGACCGTGCCTGACATCTCCAAAACGATAGATAACAAAAAGACGTCGGGATGCATGAGTAGCTTAAAAATTTCCATAAAACGCATTTTCGTCGATAGATGAATATAAATTTTGTTGGCAATCACACGGGAGGCTGGAGAATTGAGATATCTTTCAGTCCTTGAATCTTTTCTCACTCGGACAATTTGCACAAGTTGAGACGCATTCACAGCATTCCCACAATTTGTCACTCATCACGCCAACGTAATGCTCAGCATTGGAACTGTCAACAGCATTTATGACTTTGTCGATATCGTTTTTCCGATTTTTAAATCTGTTCGTGTCGAAGATGACGCGAAGAATCGGTCCCACTTCATCCATGCGTTCCTTCACCTGCTTCCAGTATTCACCTTGTTCCCTTGGCTCATTGTGCTTCATCCAAACGCATAATGCCCTCACATCGCTCTCATCGGGGCAATTCATTGCGATTCTCATTGCTCCATTTTGATCCATCCACCCTTGAAAGTTGTTTATTTCCCGGTGGTGTCACCAGAATCATGCCCCACAGAGTGAAAGGTAAACCAGGATGCGGTCCCCTCTCCAG
>NW_892393.1:0-710 GCF_000209065.1 Trypanosoma cruzi | reverse complement strand
CGCCGTCGTTACGCTGGGTTGATCAAAGACACCAGAGGGGGTTTTTGACGGTTCTCAAATGCCAGAGAACCAAGCTGAAAAAGACGCGGAGATCAAAAAAAAAAAAAAAAAAAAAAAAAAAATAGGTAAACAAAATACCTTACCTATTTGAGAAAAAGAAACATATTATCCAAAACAAATACAAAAATAGCCTAAAAAAGATCAGAAAGCACCCAAAATAATAAAAAAAATTGCGTCCTTGTAATGGCACTGCCTCATGGCACCAGAGCTACTTGGCGACGGGGTTGGCTTCAAAGTTAAGCTTGTAGCCATTCGGTTCACCCTCGACAAACAACACTGTTGCAAGGGGAGGAACCTGAGCCTCGCACTTGAACTCGCCGGTTGCTTCGTCCTTCTCCATCTTTGTCGAGCCCAGGGGTTCCACCTTGCTGTCCTTGCCAAACGCTGCTTTCACAGTCATGTTGTATTCCTTCGTGTCATTGTAAAAGGCCCACTGCTTCTTTTCTTCGTTAACAATACGGAAAAGAAGACCGTTGCCATTGTCCTTGAAGCACTTGACCACGGTAGGGCCTTCAAATGTGGGCTGCCCGTTTTCGTACTTGATGTCTGTCATGGTCTTTGGCGTAAATCCTTATTTTTTATTTTGTTTTTCGTTGCAGATATATATCTATATTTGTTTGCAGCAAGCTTTTTGCTTGCCTTGATATCTG
>NW_892392.1:0-710 GCF_000209065.1 Trypanosoma cruzi | reverse complement strand
TGTGCGGGCGGTGCATGGCGCTCTCTCACTCACTCTCACGCGGCCACCACCGCAGCCGCAGCCGCACACACCACGAAACTGATGGAATCAGTGCGATTGCAGAACTCGCACACCGTCCTGCAAACCAGAAGTTTAAAAAGCAATAAGAAACAAGAATTCCAAAAAAAAAAGGAAAAAAACTTAGGCTTCTTCGGGGCTCGAACCCGCACCCCGGATGAAATTGTGAGCTTGTTTTGCCACTGAGCTAAAAAAAATGTGGTCGCGCGACCCATTTTCACGTAAGGTGTTAAGTTCGATCTTCGAACAATCGAGCACATTTGCGTTGTCCCCTGGAAAACGAAAGCGACATGTTTAGGGTGCGCCGCCGCAGCGTGGATACCTCGATTCGTCGTCATATATCTCTCGTACGGGGCCGCAGCCGCAGCGTGAATACTTCGATTCGTCGTCATATATCTCTCGTACGGGGCCGTCGCCGCAGCGTGGATACATCGATTCGTTGTCATGTATCTCTCGTTCGGGGCGGACCGCCGCAACTTGGATAATTCGACACGTCGTCATGTATCTCTCGTCCGGGGCAGCCGCTGCAACTTGGATAATTCGACACGTCGTCATGTATCTCTCGTCCGGGGCCACCGCCCTACTCTTTTTTATTCCCTGCGGCGGCCAACCCCGGCAGTAAGGACAAAAACAGGATCGCGTTTTTTTTTATG
>NW_892391.1:0-709 GCF_000209065.1 Trypanosoma cruzi | reverse complement strand
CACCACCATTCATAATTCGCAACAAAAATTTAGACCACAACGTGTGGTGCAGCAGCCGCTCGAAAACGATCCGCCGACTGCAGCACCACTGTGGGCAAGATCTCGCGAAGTTCCTCCAAGCAGCGGATAATTCAGGGTTGTTTGGTGTCCGGAGTGTGAACACGCAAACAGACATTGAAAGAGAGTGTCTCTGACCACCACCATTCATAATTCGCAACAAAAATTTAGACCACAACGTGTGGTGCAGCAGCCGCTCGAAAACGATCCGCCGAGTGCAGCACCACTGTGGGCAAGATCTCGCGAAGTTCCTCCAAGCAGCGGATAGTTCAGGGTTGTTTGGTGTCCGGAGTGTGAACACGCAAACAGACATTGAAAGAGAGTGTCTCTGACCACCACCATTCATAATTCGCAACAAAAATTTAGACCACAACATGTGGTGCAGCAGCCGCTCGAAAACGATCCGCCGAGTGCAGCACCACTGTGGGCAAGATCTCGCGAAGTTCCTCCAAGCAGCGGATAGTTCAGGGTTGTTTGGTGTCCGGTGTGTGAACACGCAAACAGACATTGAAAGAGAGTGTCTCTGACTCCCACCATCCATAATTCGCAACAAAAATTTAGACCACAGCATGTGGTGCAGCAGCCGCTCGAAAACGATCCGCCGACTGCAGCACCACTGTGGGCAAGATCTCGCGAAGTCCCTCCAAGCAGC
>NW_892390.1:0-709 GCF_000209065.1 Trypanosoma cruzi | reverse complement strand
GGGGGGTGTTCCCCTTGCATGGACTCTTGTCGTCGCTTCACCCCACGAAGCACACACATAAATGTGCCCATTGTATATATGCATGCACACCCATGCAGGCCCGTTGGTGCTCTCTTTTGCACGACACGCACCGCTGCCGTCCTGCCTGGCTGCATGGGCGGAGCACCGTAACTGTTTCTGTTTTGTTTTCATTGCATTGAGTGGGCGACTCTCTCTCTCTCCCTGTGTGTGTGTTTTGCTTTACGGGAGCAATGAGAGTGTGTGTGCGCTGGTAGTCCCACGCTTCGGCTTTTTGTTTTGTTTTTCTTTTTGATTTTGTGGTTGAGTGCACCCATTCCGCGGCTGCGTGTGTGTGTGTGTGATGATATGAGTAATTTGCGTGTGTGCTTATCTGCCTCTCTCTGCCGTTGCTTTCTTCAGACTCTCTTGTGGCGCACAGCTGCTCTGCAAGTATAGGCGCTGACAAACACACACACACATGCACACACATGCCGTGCTTAAAACGCTGAGAATGCACGCACGCACAGGATTGTGGCTGCCGAGGCCCTCGCGAGGGGGAAAAAACCTGCATTTTTTTTTTTTGACATGTTGCTCGGTGTGTGCTGACGCGTGACGAATAACAACACGCCCCAATAAGCAGAAAAGAAGTAAAACAAAATGGCGCTGAGCGGCACACCGGTAAGCCAAAAATACGCAATCACCAATAAAA
>NW_892389.1:0-709 GCF_000209065.1 Trypanosoma cruzi | reverse complement strand
AAGAAAGCAACGGCAGAGAGAGGCAGATAGCACACACGCAAATTACTCATATCATCACACACACACACACGCAGCCGCGGAATGGGTGCACTCAACCACAAAATCAAAAAGAAAAACAAAACAAAAAGCCGAAGCGTGGGACTACCAGCGCACACACACTCTCATTGCTCCCGTAAAGCAAAACACACACACAGGGAGAGAGAGAGAGGTCGCCCACTCAATGCAATGAAAACAAAACAGAAACAGTTACGGTGCTCCGCCCATGCAGCCAGGCAGGACGGCAGCGGTGCGTGTCGTGCAAAAGAGAGCACCAACGGGCCTGCATGGGTGTGCATGCATATATACAATGGGCACATTATTGTGTGTGCTTCGTGGGGTGAGGTGAGGGCGAGAGTCCATGCAAGGGGACACACACACAGAGAGAGAAGGAAGTGTGTGTATGCGGGCGGTGCATGGCTCTCTCACACTCACTCTCACGCGGCCACCACCGCAGCCGCAGCCGCACAAACCACGAAACAGATGGAATCAGTGCGATTGCAGAACTCGCACACCGTCCTGCAAACCAGAAGTTTAAAAAGCAATATGAAACAAGAATTCAGAAAAAAATGGAAAAAACTTAGGCTTCTGCGGGAATCGAACCCGCGTCCCCGGATGACATTGTGAGCGTGTTTGCCAAAGGGCTAAAAAAATGCGGTCGCGCGACTCCTTT
>NW_892388.1:0-709 GCF_000209065.1 Trypanosoma cruzi | reverse complement strand
TCCAGTGTGTGAACACGCAAACAGACATTGAAAGAGAGTGCTCTGACCACCACCATTCATAATTCGAAACAAAAATTTAGACCACAACGTGTGGTGCAGCAGCCACTCGAAAACGATCCGCCGACTGCAGCACCCATGTGGGCAAGATCTCGCGAAACTCCTCCAAGCAGCGGATGGTTCAGGGTTGTTTGGCGTCCAGTGTGTGAACACGCAAACAGACATTGAAAGAGAGTGCCTCTGACCACCACCATTCATAATTCGAAACAAAAATTTAGACCACAGCGTGTGGTGCAGCAGCCACTCGAAAACGATCTGCCGAGTGCAGCACCCTTGTGGGCAAGATCTCGCGAAACTCCTCCAAGCAGCGGATAGTTCAGGGTTGTTTGGCGTCCAGTGTGTGAACACGCAAACAGACATTGAAAGAGAGTGTCTCTGACCACCACCATTCATAATTCGAAACAAAAATTTAGACCACAGCGTGTGGTGCAGCAGCCACTCGAAAACGATCCGCCGACTGCAGCACCCATGTGGGCAAGATCTCGCGAAACTCCTCCAAGCAGCGGATAGTTCAGGGTTGTTTGGCGTCCAGTGTGTGAACACGCAAACAGACATTGAAAGAGAGTGTCTCTGACCACCACCATTCATAATTCGAAACAAAAATTTAGACCACAGCGTGTGGTGCAGCAACCACTCGAAAACGATCCGCCGA
>NW_892387.1:0-709 GCF_000209065.1 Trypanosoma cruzi | reverse complement strand
ATTCATAATTCGAAACAAAAATTTAGACCACAGCGTGTGGTGCAGCAGCCGCTCGAAAACGATTATCCGACTGCAGCACCCTTTTGGGGCAAGATCTCGCGACATTCCTCCAAGCAGCGGATAGTTCAGGGTTGTTTGGCGTCCAGTGTGTGAACACGCAAACAGACATTGAAAGAGAGTGCCTCTGACCACCACCATTCATAATTCGAAACAAAAATTTAGACCACAGCCTGTGGTGCAGCAGCCACTCGAAAACGATCCGCCGAGTGCAGCACCCTTGTGGGGCAGATCTCGCGACATTCCTCCAAGCAGCGGATAGTTCAGGGTTGTTTGGCGTCCAGTGTGTGAACACGCAAACAGACATTGAAAGAGAGTGCCTCTGACCACCACCATTCATAATTCGAAACAAAAATTTAGACCACAGCCTGTGGTGCAGCAGCCGCTCGAAAACGATTATCCGACTGCAGCACCCTTGTGGGCAAGATCTCGCGACATTCCTCCAAGCAGCGGATAGTTCAGGGTTGTATGGCGTCCAGTGTGTGAACACGCAAACAGACATTGAAAGAGAGTGCCTCTGACCACCACCATTCATAATTCGAAACAAAAATTTAGACCACAGCGTGTGGTGCAGCAGCCGCTCGAAAACGATTATCCGACTGCAGCACCCTTGTGGGCAAGATCTCGCGACATTCCTCCAAGCAGCGGATAG
>NW_892386.1:0-709 GCF_000209065.1 Trypanosoma cruzi | reverse complement strand
CTCCAAGCAGCGGATAGTTCAGGTTTGTTTGGCGTACAGTGTGTGAACACGCAAACAGACATTGAAAGAGAGTGCCTCTGACCACCACCATTCATAATTCGAAACAAAAATTTAGACCACAACGTGTGGTGCAGCAGCCACTCGAAAACGATCCGCCGACTGCAGCACCCATGTGGGCAAGATCTCGCGAAACTCCTCCAAGCAGCGGATAGTTCAGGGTTGTTTGGCGTCCAGTGTGTGAACACGCAAACAGACATTGAAAGAGAGTGCCTCTGACCACCACCATTCATAATTCGAAACAAAAATTTAGACCACAACGTGTGGTGCAGCAGCCACTCGAAAACGATCCGCCGAGTGCAGCACCCATGTGGGCAAGATCTCGCGAAACTCCTCCAAGCAGCGGATAGTTCAGGGTTGTTTGGCGTCCAGTGTGTGAACACGCAAACAGATATTGAAAGAGAGTGTCTCTGACCACCACCATTCATAATTCGAAACATAAATTTAGACCACAGCGTGTGGTGCAGCAGCCGCTCGAAAACGATCCGCCGAGTGCAGCACCGTTGTGGGCAAGAGCTCGCGAAATTCCTCCAAGCAGAGGATAGTTCCGGGTTGTTTGGCGTCCAGTGTGTGAACACGCAAACAGACATTGAAAGAGAGTGTCTCTGACCACCACCATCCATAATTCGAAACATAAATTCAGACCACAGCG
>NW_892385.1:0-709 GCF_000209065.1 Trypanosoma cruzi | reverse complement strand
CACACACCGACGGCCCGCCGTGACTTGCCGTGTTGCTGCTCTTTTCTTTAGGGCGATGGTCCTCCGTGCTTTCTCTTCCGGATTCTCTTGTGCCCCACTCTCTGCGTGGTTGCTCTGCTCTGCTCCTCACTGACCTTTCTGATGTATTGCCGCTGTTGCTGCTGTACTCTCCACTTATTGAACACAGTCACACACTAGGAAAGAAAGAAAACACGCGCTAAACGCTACTGTGAAATTCGAGGTCTCTGAAAAGACCAACAACAGCACATACGCCGCCCACACACACATATTCATATGGTCTCACGTGTTGCTGCTGTGATGGCACCCCGCACACACAACCGTCGCCGCGTGAGCGGATCCAGCGGAAGGAGGAGGGAAGGAAGAGAGAGTGAGCCGCCGAGGCCCAACATGTCCCGGCGTGTGTTTACTTCTGCGGTGTCGCTACTCCTCCTCGTGATGTGCTGCGCCACCTGTGGATCTGCGGCCGCATCGACGGGGGAGAATCAATTGATTGCGCGGCTGCTGTGGGCGGTTTTTATTTTTGTTCCGGGATGAACGCATTTGGAACCGAAGGGTGGGACTGGTGCAAGAGGAAGGAGGGATTCGTTTGGATCGCTCGCTCTTGTGGGTGTTGGTAGACTGACGGTTGTCTTTGATGGGGATTACACGACGCTTAATGATAGCGATGGGGCACCGAGTGTGCTTTCTC
>NW_892384.1:0-709 GCF_000209065.1 Trypanosoma cruzi | reverse complement strand
ATACATTGAAAGAGAGTGCCTCTGACTCCCGCCATTCATAATTCGAAACAAAAATTTAGACCACAGCGTGTGGTGCAGCAGCCGCTCGAAAACGATCCGCCGAGTGCAGCACCCTTGTGGGCAGGAGCTCGCGAAATTCCTCCAAGCAGCGGATAGTTCAGGGTTGTTTGGTGTCCAGTGTGTGCACACGCAAACATACATTGAAAGAGAGTGCCTCTGACTCCCGCCATTCATAATTCGAAACAAAAATTTAGACCACAGCGTGTGGTGCAGCAGCCGCTCGAAAACGATCCGCCGAGTGCAGCACCCTTGTGGGCAGGAGCTCGCGAAATTCCTCCAAGCAGCGGATAGTTCAGGGTTGTTTGGTGTCCAGTGTGTGAACACGCAAACATACATTGAAAGAGAGTGCCTCTGACTCCCGCCATTCATAATTCGAAACAAAAATTTAGACCACAGCGTGTGGTGCAGCAGCCGCTCGAAAACGATCCGCCGACTGCAGCACCATTGTGGGCAGGAGCTCGCGAAATTCCTCCAAGCAGCGGATAGTTCAGGGTTGTTTGGTGTCCAGTGTGTGAACACGCAAACATACATTGAAAGAGAGTGCCTCTGGCTCCCGCCATTCATAATTCGAAACAAAAATTTAGACCACAGCGTGTGGTGCAGCAGCCGCTCGAAAACGATCCGCCGACTGCAGCACCTTGTGGGCAGG
>NW_892383.1:0-709 GCF_000209065.1 Trypanosoma cruzi | reverse complement strand
AGCCGCGCCCTCTGATACCTGAAAAAATACTTGTACTGCCCGCACAAACTCTCACTCACATCAACCTTGGTACCAACGCCACCTGAAACGGTCGTCTGGCTGTACCACAGTGTCTGCTTTACCTTCTTAGTGTTGCTCTCCTTCTTGAACACAGGAAAGACGTTCGCACACGCAGCGCAGCCAATAGCCAAAATGGTGAAAATCAACACAGTCACGCGGCAGGAGAAATTGTTTCCTCCTTGACGATTTTGAGAGTACTTGCTCATAGCCTTAGCCTTGCTTCGGGGAGACGGAGGGCGGAAGGAAAAGGGGAAAATGGGGAAATGCACACCAGTTCGGCAAGGGGGAAGGTCATCAGCGCGTGGAAACACAACCGCAAGGAAGAAGTAACTCCTCCTGACGCACGTCATCATTTACAGGTTACACCTCACTGAGGTCTCAAATACAGAAAAATAGAAAATATGTGGGTGGAATAATCGACACTCTAGACTATGAACGTTTGTTGTTACAAACTTTTTTTTTTCCTTTTTACTTCTACGCACAGCACTGGAAAAAACTGGAAAGCAGAAAAAGACCGCAGGCGGCGCAAATGAGGTAGAAGGCCTCGGAAAACTTGTAGCCCTGATCCTTAAAGGGACCGTACTGCGGGGATAGCACGGCGTCGCTCTGGCAGTAACCCCTCATGTACCCATACACAATAAGCGCCACG
>NW_892382.1:0-709 GCF_000209065.1 Trypanosoma cruzi | reverse complement strand
TCCCACCATTCACAATCGAAACAAAAAATTGGACCACAACGTGTGATGCAGCAGCCGCTCGAAAACGATCAGCCGAGTGCAGCACCCGTGTGGGCAAGAGCTCGCGAAATTCCTCCAAGCAGCGGATAGTTCAGGGTTGTTTGGTGTCCAGTGTGTGAACACGCAAACAGATATTGACAGAGAGTGCCTCTGACTCCCACCATTCACAATCGGAAACAAAAATTTGGACCACAACGTGTGATGCAGCGGCCGCTCGAAAACGATCAGCCGAGTGCAGCACCCGTGTGGGCAAGAGCTCGCGAAATTCCTCCAAGCAGCGGATAGTTCAGGGTTGTTTGGTGTCCAGTGTGTGAACACGCAAACAGATATTGACAGAGAGTGCCTCTGACTCCCACCATTCACAATCGGAAACAAAAATTTGGACCACAACGTGTGCTGCAGCAGCCGCTCGAAAACGATCAGCCGAGTGCAGCACCCGTGTGGGCAAGAGCTCGCAAAATTCCTCCAAGCAGCGGATAATTCAGGGTTCTTTGGTGTCCAGTGTGTGAACACGCAAACAGATAGTGACAGAGAGTGCCTCTGACCCCCATCATTCACAATCGGAAACAAAAATTTGGACCACAACGTGTGATGCAGCGGCCGCTCGAAATCGATCAGCCGAGTGCAGCACCCGTGTGGACAAGAGCTCGCGAAATCCTCCAAGCAGCGG
>NW_892381.1:0-709 GCF_000209065.1 Trypanosoma cruzi | reverse complement strand
AAGGTGTGTTATCATCCCGCATAAGGTGTGTTATCATCCCGCATAAGATGTGTTATCGTCCCGCATAAGGTGTTATCATCCCGCATAAGGTGTTATCATCCCGCATAAGGTGTGTTATCATCCCGCATAAGATGTGTTATCGTCCCGCATAAGGTGTTATCATCCCGCATAAGGTGTTATCATCCCGCATAAGGTGTGTTATCATCCCGCATAAGATGTGTTATCATCCCCCATAAGGTGTGTTATCGTCCCCCATAAGGTGTGTTATCATCCCGCATAAGGTGTGTTATCATCCCGCATAATATGTGTGTTATCATCCCGCATAATATGTGTGTTATCATCCCGCATAAGATGTGTTATCATCCCCCATAAGGTGTGTTATCATCCCGCATAAGGTGTTATCATCCCGCATAAGGTGTTATCATCCCGCATAAGGTGTGTTATCATCCCGCATAAGGTGTGTTATCATCCCCCATAAGGTTATCGATCCCGCATAAGGTGTGTTATCATCCCGCATAAGATGTGTTATCATCCCGCATAATATGTGTGTTATCATCCCGCATAAGATGTGT
This sequence comes from Trypanosoma cruzi, assembly GCF_000209065.1. NCBI lineage: Eukaryota > Euglenozoa > Kinetoplastea > Trypanosomatida > Trypanosomatidae > Trypanosoma > Trypanosoma cruzi. Next base: position 137 of record NW_892381.1, on the reverse strand, counting down.
TATCATCCCGCATAAGGTGTGTTATCATCCCGCATAAGATGTGTTATCATCCCCCATAAGGTGTGTTATCATCCCGCATAAGATGTGTTATCATCCCGCATAAGATGTTATCATCCCCCATAAGGTGTGTTATCATC
>NW_892380.1:0-709 GCF_000209065.1 Trypanosoma cruzi | reverse complement strand
AAACAATAAAAAAAGGAGTTAAGTGTCCAACAGGAGTCCCTCCGCCCAGAAAAAAATACACCTCAGCAACATTTTCACTTCATACGCCATGCGGCACAGCATGTCTGTGTTCATACATACATGCGTACAATGCCCTCACAAGAAAAAAAATCGTACTGTTCCACCAGCCCACACAACAACCCTCACATTTCACGCGGCATCCGGCCTGTCTCTCCACTCCTCCTTTTGTGCAGTCCGTGAAACGCACAGCCGCAGGGCCGGCACCGAGTGCAGGAAACAGAAGCAAGCAGGAGGGAAACACTTCTCTCATGACGGTGTGCAGCAGCCGACCATTAAGTAAAGAAAGAAAAGAGCGCGTATTATTCCAGTTAGGCAAAATCAAAAAAGTAAACACAAAACCTGCGGGGAACGCAGCTCATATTCTCCGTGAGAAGTCGAAAATCGACACTCCGTGGCTGAGAAGACTGCCACAACCCCACACAGTCCCAAAAGCGGAGGCAGCAGTGTTTCTCCACCCACAAGAGGCGATAACTTCGCTGCCGTCCACCGTCGGCAAGGACAAGTCAACTTCAAAAGAGATTCCTCTGCTCTCGCTGACTTTCTCGTTGTTTAAAGGAGATGTGCTCTGTGTGGCGCTGCTGCACGCACTGCTGTTTGTCGGCTCCCTGGCGGCGGGGGCGGGTGCTCGAGGACCATGGATGCTGTCCCA
>NW_892379.1:0-709 GCF_000209065.1 Trypanosoma cruzi | reverse complement strand
CACGTCGTCCCGTATCTAACGTCCGGGGCAGCCGCTGCAACTTGGATAATTCGACACGTCGTGCTGTATCTAACGTCCGGGGCAGCCGCTGCAGCTTGGATAATTCGACACGTCGTGCTGTATCTAGCGTCCGGGGCCACCGCCCTACCATTTTTTATTTCTTGCGGCGGCCAACCCCGGCAGTAAGGACAAAAAAAAGAATCGCGTTTTCTTTAATGTTTTTCCTGTTTGGGGGCGGGGATCTTTGTTTTCTACGATTGTCTCTTTTTTTTTTGTCTGTTCCAGGTTGGTTTTGAGGACGCTTGATGTGCCTGCTGGGTGATCGCCGGCTTTTTTATTGGTGATTGCGTATTTTTGGCTTACCGGTGTGCCGCTCAGCGCCATTTTGTTTTACTTCTTTTCTGCTTATTGGGGCGTGTTGTTATTCGTCACGCGTCAGCACACACCGAGCAACATGTCAAAAAAAAAAAATGCAGGTTTTTTCCCCCTCGCGAGGGCCTCGGCAGCCACAATCCTGTGCGTGCGTGCATTCTCAGCGTTTTAAGCACGGCATGTGTGTGCATGTGTGTGTGTGTTTGTCAGCGCCTATACTTGCAGAGCAGCTGTGCGCCACAAGAGAGTCTGAAGAAAGCAACGGCAGAGAGAGGCAGATAAGCACACACGCAAATTACTCATATCATCACACACACACACACGCAGCCGCGGAATG
>NW_892378.1:0-709 GCF_000209065.1 Trypanosoma cruzi | reverse complement strand
AGTGTGTGAACACGCAAACAGATAGTGACAGAGAGTACCTCTGACCCCCATCATTCATAATTGGGAAACAAAAATTTAGACCACGACGTGTGATGCAGCAGCCGCTCGAAAACGATCAGCCGAGTGCAGCACCCGTGTGGGCAAGAGCTCGCGAAATTCCTCCAAGCAGCGGATAATTCAGGGTTGTTTGGTGTCCAGTGTGTGAACACGCAAACAGATATTGACAGAGAGTACCTCTGACCCCCACCATTCATAATTGGAAACAAAAATTTAGACCACGACGTGTGATGCAGCAGCCGCTCGAAAACGATCAGCCGAGTGCAGCACCCGTGTGGGCAAGAGCTCGCGAAATTCCTCCAAGCAGCGGATAATTCAGGGTTGTTTGGTGTCCAGTGTGTGAACACGCAAACAGATATTGACAGAGAGTACCTCTGACCCCCATCATTCATAATTGGAAACAAAAATTTAGACCACGACGTGTGATGCAGCAGCCGCTCGAAAACGATCAGCCGAGTGCAGCACCCGTGTGGGCAAGAGCTCGCGAAATTCCCCCAAGCAGCGGATAATTCAGGGTTGTTTGGTGTCCAGTGTGTGAACACGCAAACAGATATTGACAGAGAGTACCTCTGACCCCCATCATTCATAATTGGAAACAAAAATTTAGACCACAACATGTGATGCAGCAGCCGCTCGAAAACGATCAGCCGAG
>NW_892377.1:0-709 GCF_000209065.1 Trypanosoma cruzi | reverse complement strand
AAAAATTTGGACCACAACGTGTGATGCAGCCGCCGCTCGAAAACGATCAGCCGAGTGCAGCACCCTCGTGGGCAAGAGCTCGCGAAATTCCTCCAAGCAGCGGATAGTTCAGGGTTGTTTGGTGTCCAGTGTGTGAACACGCAAACAGATAGTGACAGAGTGTGTCTCTGACTCCCACCATTCATAATTGGAAACAAAAATTTGGACCACAACGTGTGATGCAGCAGCCGCTCGAAAACGATCAGCCGAGTGCAGCACCCGTGTGGGCAAGAGCTCGCGAAATTCCTCCAAGCAGCGGATAGTTCAGGGTTGTTTGGTGTCCAGTGTGTGAACACGCAAACAGATATTGACAGAGAGTGTCTCTGACTCCCACCATTCATAATTGGAAACAAAAATTTGGACCACAACGTGTGATGCAGCAGCCGCTCGAAAACGATCAGCCGAGTGCAGCGCCCGTGTGGGCAAGAGCTCGCGAAATTCCTCCAAGCAGCGGATAGTTCAGGGTTGTTTGGTGTCCAGTGTGTGAACACGCAAACAGATAGTGACAGAGAGTGTCTCTGACTCCCACCATTCATAATTGGAAACAAAAATTTATACCACAACGTGTGATGCAGCAGCCGTTCGAAAACGATCAGCCGAGTGCAGCACCCTCGTGGGCAAGAGCTCGCGAAATTCCTACAAGCAGCGGATAGTTCAGGGTTGTTTGGTG
>NW_892376.1:0-709 GCF_000209065.1 Trypanosoma cruzi | reverse complement strand
ATCTTTTTCCGGCCCGTTCTATTACATACGATTTACTATGACTGCGGCAGGAGAAAGGCGACTGAGCTTTTTTTTTTATATTTAGCATTCAATTGAAGGCGTTGGGCGTTGTGTACATACGATCAAGGCGTTTTCTTATCCTTTACCTCTTTTTTTTTTCTTTTTTGGTGTTTGCGAGTGTCCCTCAGTGTTTGCGTGTGCTGCTTTTGAACCGACAGGCGGTATGTACATTTTTGTCTTTTGTGCCGCCACTGGGGTTTGCGTCCGCGCCGGAGGATGGAGCAGGTGGCAGGCATTTGAGGAGGAAAGGCGTGGTCTGCGCTTTTTCTGAGGCTTGACACTTTCTTCTACGTCTCTCTCTCCTTTTTTTTTTTCTACTTGTCCGTTTGCTTTTATTAGGGTTTGTGTGTGTGTGTGTGTGTGTGTGTGCAGGGGATATGATGGAGCCGGCCGGGGATCGTCCCGTCCTGGCTGAGATTGTTGAGCGGCCCACTGGAGGCAATTCAAACATTGCCACCACCTCCACCGCCACTAGTGGTGACGACAGCAATGAGGTTCTCTGCAGTCTGCGCCCGATTCAGGCCGTTGTGGGGAGGCCTTTTCCGCGATTTCACCCCGACCGCTTTTACGGTCGCCAAACAATGGATGAGCGCAGCCGCATCGGCCTCACGGGGACGGCTGGCGGGGCGACGACGGCGGGCCCTGCGCA
>NW_892375.1:0-709 GCF_000209065.1 Trypanosoma cruzi | reverse complement strand
CGTGTTCAAACACTGGACACCAAACAACCCTGAACTATCCGCTGCTTGGAGGAATTTCGCGAGCTCTTGCCCACACGGGTGCTGCACTCGGCTGATCGTTTTCGAGCGGCCGCTGCATCACAGGTTGTGGTCCAAATTTTTGTTTCCGACTGTGAATGGTGGGAGTCAGAGGCACTCTCTGTCAATATCTGTTTGCGTGTTCACACACTGGACACCAAACAACCCTGAACTATCCGCTGCTTGGAGGAATTTCGCGAGCTCTTGCCCACACGGGTGCTGCACTCGGCTGATCGTTTTCGAGCGGCCGCTGCATCACACGTTGTGGTCCAAATTTTTGTTTCCGATTGTGAATGGTGGGAGTCAGAGGCACTCTCTGTCAATATCTGTTTGCGTGTTCACACACTGGACACCAAACAACCCTGAACTATCCGCTGCTTGGAGGAATTTCGCGAGCTCTTGCCCACAAGGGTGCTGCACTCGGCTGATCGTTTTCGAGCGGCCGCTGCATCACACGTTGTGGTCCAAATTTTTGTTTCCGATTGTGAATGGTGGGAGTCAGAGACACTCTCTGTCAATATCTGTTTGCGTGTTCACAGACTGGACACCAAACAACCCTGAACTATCCGCTGCTTGGAGGAATTTCGCGAGCTCTTGCCCACAAGGGTGCTGCACTCGGCTGATCGTTTTCGAGCGGCTGCTGCATCACACG
>NW_892374.1:0-709 GCF_000209065.1 Trypanosoma cruzi | reverse complement strand
GGAGAAAAAGAAAGTCATCGTGCTTTCCGTGTGCACCCTCGTTGGGGACGCGCATCTGTTGTGAAGCATCACACGTAGATGATGCCCTTGCGCTGGGCAACTTGGCCTTCGATTTTGTCAGTAGTGCACGGACGCCTCTAGCGCCCGCTACCACAACCACTCCGTCCCCATCGTAACGAGACGCCTTGACACCAGCATCGCCATTGGTACTTTCGTTTTCATGCGCAACAACCTTCTCCACGCCGTACTCCTCGGCAATAAAGTCATCCATGAAGGTACAGAACTCGTTAAAAGAAGAGATGGACTGTAAGAGACGCCACGCGGGGTACGATAAAACATCCATTGATACGTCTTCAGCATCGCTAGCATTGTTGTTTTCTTCCCCATTCATATTCACATCAAACAGCGACAAGACAAACTCCTCCATATTGAACTTTGGCACATTTCGATTCAACAACTCGGTGATAAATTTGCCCACATAGTGACCGTACCGCTCATACACCGCAAACGCCTCGTGAGGGAACTCTCGAATAGCATCAGCCGATGAACCAGCACCACGAGTGGTGCGAAGAAATGGCTTATGATGGGCAAACAAAAAACGACCCAATGCATCGGTCACACGACGATTACGCACCGCATTTTCAATGCAACGAACCGCTAATAAGAAACGGTTCAAATTCTCCTCCGCGGTAGCTGCAAGGACTTCCGT
>NW_892373.1:0-709 GCF_000209065.1 Trypanosoma cruzi | reverse complement strand
AACGGTAGGAAAAAAGGCAAGAACAAATTTAAAAATGAAGCTCCGCAGGCCCTTTTCCGGATTTTGCCATGAAGCCTCCGGACGCCTCGCTTCCCCCACATGTGGCGCGGAAACTGCGTCAGTAATTTTTCTTTTTTGCTGCGGCGCCCGCGCGCTCGGAGAGCCCACCCACCGCCCGCCCCGGCGCGGTGAAGAAGCGACTGGCGGCGCGCGGTGGCGGAAAAAAAAAAAAATAGTGGGAAGGGTACGGCACCCCGGGTTCCAGCGCCATCACTGATCGCCGTACTAACGAGGCCTGTGGCCGCTTAACTTCACAAATCGGACGGGATGTGGTGCACTCGGCCAAGTATGGTCGTACCCGGCGACGCGCCACGCGATGCGCAGCCGCCCGCCCGCCGGCGACAGGCAAGCCACGGAAGAGCCGCGGGAGATGATGAAAATAGAAAAAAAAACGGTAGGAAAAAAGGCAAGAACAAATTTAAAAATGAAGCTCCGCAGGCCCTTTTCCGGATTTTGCCATGAAGCCTCCGGACGCCTCGCTTCCCCACATGTGGCGCGGAAACTGCGTCAGTAATTTTTCTTTTTTGCTGCGGCGCCCGCGCGCTCGGAGAGCCCACCCACCGCCCGCCCCGGCGCGGTGAAGAAGCGACTGGCGGCGCGCGGTGGCGGAAAAAAAAAAAAATAGTGGAAGGGTACGGCACCCCGGTTC
>NW_892372.1:0-709 GCF_000209065.1 Trypanosoma cruzi | reverse complement strand
AGTGTGCAGCTCGGCTTTTTTTGCGCGAAGCAAGTCATTGTCTCCAGCTCCATTCCGCGCCAGACGAAGGTGGCAAAAAGAGAGCGGCACGGTGATCCGAACCGGCGTCCGCTGAGCAGGGTGCATTGTTTCTTTGAGAGCGAGCTTGTTCAGGATCCCTCCGTCACGTTTGACGACGAGGATCTTCCGCACAATGCGTCTTCGGAGTGTGTGATAACGGAGCGGGAGCTCCTCACAGGGCCAACGAATACGGCAGTGAACAGGGCCCTCGCCAGGGTTTCTTTTGGGGATCCCATACAAGTTTGGGAGAGGACCCGGGGCCGCTCCTTCAACCTCCTCGAATCCGGCGACAAGAAGTTACAGCGGCAGAGGACGCACACGACTGGTCCAACCGCGAACGACATTTGGGTCAGTGAGATTGATGCGGGAAAACCGACCACCGCCGTGAAGGTCTTTGCCGGTGGTGTCCCATTGCGAGTAGAGTGCACCAAAATTGGTGGCCCCATGATTGACATTCACGGGAGTGACGTTGATCCGGTAATTCTCTCCTTGGCATTCTTCAGTATAACAAGCAACAGTCGGTTGAAAGTATCCGAGACATTTTTCTTTCATTCGGCGGTTGACATCTTCTACCCCCACAAGGAGCGCCAGGAGCTGAGTCGGAGAAATCAAGTTGTGGCTTTTATTCCGCGGGAGTTTATGAGTTCAC
>NW_892371.1:0-709 GCF_000209065.1 Trypanosoma cruzi | reverse complement strand
ATATATATAATAGATATGTATGCTGGCGGTGGTGGTGGAATATTTTGTCGTTGTTCTTCTCCATCTTTTCCTTCTCTTGTTTTTTATTTCTTTTTTTTTTGAATTCACTGGGTCTCTGCGGAGGGTTTACGGTTATTACGCACCTGCCCATCCCCGTGCTTTTTTTCTGTTTCTGTTTTCCTCCTACTTTCTGGCGAAGGCGGCGCGGTGTGCGTCCAGGTTTATGAGGGGACGTGATGGATGAAGAGGACGCGGAGCGCACCGAGGCGCCGACGGTGCGTGCCCTTTGCGATAACAATTGGGAGGAGCGTGTGCTGGTGCGCCGTGGGAAACACAGTCGTTTCTACCGTGTACATTGGGCAAAAGGGGGCGTCTGGCTTGGGCTCAAGGAGGAGGAGTGCGTGGATCCTCTTGCAACGGTACGCAACGTGTTGCCGATACAGCGCCTGCATTCGAGGTTTATTCTACACCATTACGATATTTGCGTCGACGCCAACCGCGATAATCTGCTGTTGGTGTTGACAGAGTTGATGGACTATTCCCTCAGCGACGTGATGCACCGTCATTGCAGCCGCGGTCATCTGACGGAATGCCAAGCGAGGGCCATAGCTTTCCTTACATTGCATGCCCTGGTAGACCTTAATGACAGGATTGGCATGGTGCACGGCGACTTAATTCCCTCCAACATTTTGTTGCGTGCTACGGGAGA
>NW_892370.1:0-709 GCF_000209065.1 Trypanosoma cruzi | reverse complement strand
GGAGGTCAGAGTAGGAAGAAAAAAATGGATTGGTGGGCGTTTTGCTTTGTTAAATGGGTCTATTCGATGATGAAATGTTTTTTTTTGTTGCGTTGTTTCATTATTACTTTTGAATGGAATGGTAATAACTGGGCCGCCCGAAGTGTGGCGTCCCCCGAATGATCATAGATTTTCTATTCTGTCCTCATTTGTATCATAATGGTGGCGTTGTTGCCCTTTGTTTTCTTGCTGGTGCTTCGCTGAGCGTTTGGAATGATGATGGATCATACCATCTTTACGCCTCTCTCAGTGTTTCTTTTGCCCCGAGTCCACACCCCACCATTGCCTCTTTGATTTCCTTTGACTCAATGGTCTACTAGTTGTTGTGAGGGCATGTTCAAACCTGGACAGGCATCTGCGGGAACTGGATTTGCGGCCGCGCCAGCAGCGACTGCGGGGAAAAGTGCTTCTTCTGGCTTTGGTGGGTTCGGCGCAAACACCGTCACGACGGGTGGGTTTGGCGGGAATTCCACCGTTGGATTTGCGTGTCGGGGCGCGACAGGGCGGTGAAAACGCGGTGGGGCCCGTGTCATGTTTGTTGCCAAGTTTTGTGCTGCGGGGACAAGCACATTCGTCTTGACGCCAACGAAGGGCGCTGTTTTTCTTGGATATCAACCGCTTTTCTTGATTCCGCGGTGGAGGCACCACGCTTTGGTTGACCCGGCGTTGT
>NW_892368.1:0-708 GCF_000209065.1 Trypanosoma cruzi | reverse complement strand
TATGGAAGGATCCCAACGTCACGGAGGTAAAAAAGGGATATCGTGTGAGCATCACAACGAGGAATCTATGCCCTCGTTGTAAACATCAGCCGTCACGTGTTGAGTACGGTATGAAGCGAGCGTGGTATGTGTACAATCAGTTGCCGGTACCGGAACCACTCATGACACCCGCTCCACTGCCGCCGCCATCAACTTCCGCTTCCTCCACTTCTTCTCCAGCAACATCAGCGGAGGAAATGACAACGGCAGCAACAACGAGGGGAATGCCGGAGGATAAAAACACTTCAGTAGCCGCACCGATGAAAGAGAGTTCGAGGACGAGCTTTTCGGAACTTGAAAAGAAACTGGATTCCTTACTCACTCAACAAACAACGCTTATGCGGGAGGTTAGTGAGATTCGCCGGCAGATGGCAATGGAGACGACGTTCCGTAATGAATTATCGACGGTGCTTAACCACCTTTCCGCCACGGTGCTGGACATCGACAGCAGGCTAGACAGCAAGGAGGATGAGTATGAAAAAGACGATAAGCAGTAGTTCCTACGCGAATGCGTAGAAGGAGGAGTAATTCTAACCTACATGCATACATAAATAATTACATACAGGCATTACATATCAATTGGGGAGGGAAAAAAGGAGGGAAGGAGGGAGGGAAGAGGAAATGGGGAAGCACCGGTGGAAGTGGACTGGTGGGAAGGAAATAAGATAA
>NW_892367.1:0-708 GCF_000209065.1 Trypanosoma cruzi | reverse complement strand
AGCCAGAGGCACTCTCTGTCAATATCTGTTTGCGTGTTCACACACTGGACACCAAACAAACCCGAATTACCCGCTGCTTGGAGGAATTTCGCGAGCTCTTGCCCACACGGGTGCTGCACTCGGCTGATCGTTTTCGAGCGGCCGCTGCATCACACGTTGTGGTCCAAATTTTTGTTTCTGATTGTGAATGGTGGGAGTCAGAGGCACTCTCTGTCAATATCTGTTTGCGTGTTCACACACTGGACACCAAACAACCCTGAACTATCCGCTGCTTGGAGGAATTTCGCGAGCTCTTGCCCACACGGGTGCTGCACTCGGCTGATCGTTTTCGAGCGGCCGCTGCATCACACGTTGTGGTCCAAATTTTTGTTTCCGATTGTGAATGGTGGGAGTCAGAGACACTCTCTGTCAATATCTGTTTGCGTGTTCACACACTGGACACCAAACAACCCTGAACTATCCGCTGCTTGGAGGAATTTCGCGAGCTCTTGCCCACACGGGTGCTGCACTCGGCTGATCGTTTTCGAGCGGCCGCTGCATCACACGTTGTGGTCCAAATTTTTGTTTCCGATTGTGAATGGTGGGAGTCAGAGGCACTCTCTGTCAATATCTGTTTGCGTGTTCACACACTGGACACCAAACAACCCTGAACTATCCGCTGCTTGGAGGAATTTCGCGAGCTCTTGCCCACACGGGTGCTGCACTCGG
>NW_892366.1:0-708 GCF_000209065.1 Trypanosoma cruzi | reverse complement strand
AAAACGATCCGCCGAGTGCAGCACCCTTGTGGGCAAGATCTCGCGAATTCTTCCAAGCAGCGGATAGTTCCGGGTTGTTTGGCGTTCAGTGTGTGAACACGCAAACAGACATTGAAAGAGAGCGTCTCTGACCACCACCATTCATAATTCGAAACAAAATTTAGACCACAGCGTGTGGTGCAGCAGCCACTCGAAAACGATCCGCCGAGTGCAGCACCGTTGTGGGCAGGAGCTCGCGAAATTCCTCCAAGCAGCGGATAGTTCCGGGTTGTTTGGCGTTCAGTGTGTGAACACGCAAACAGACATTGAAAGAGAGCGTCTCTGACCACCACCATTCATAATTCGAAACAAAAATTTAGACCACAGCGTGTGGTGCAGCAGCCGCTCGAAAACGATCCGCCGAGTGCAGCACCCCTGTGGGCAAGATCTCGCGAAATTCCTCCAAGCAGCGGATAGTTCCGGGTTGTTTGGCGTTCAGTGTGTGAACACGCAAACAGACAGTGAAAGAGAGTGTCTCTGACCACCACCATTCATAATTCGAAACAAAAATTTAGACCACAGCGTGTGGTGCAGCAGCCGCTCGAAAGCGATCCGCCGAGTGCAGCACCCCTGTGGGCAGGATCTCGCGAAATTCCTCCAAGCAGCGGATAGTTCCGGGTTGTTTGGCGTTCAGTGTGTGAACACGCAAACAGACATGAAAGAGAGGTC
>NW_892365.1:0-708 GCF_000209065.1 Trypanosoma cruzi | reverse complement strand
TTTCGTAGCGTTGTCACTCAGCACTCACAAATGTTTCGTATCATATTTCACACGCATTCCATATCAGGATGATACATGTATTTGAAATTCTGTTAAATTTACATTCTGAAAGATTTTTTTTGGCAGAGTCTCTTGTGTTGTCGCAGTGCATTCCTGTAGACGACGAATTTGCCACAATCCTCGCACTGAGGACGAAGTTCATGCGTTTCTATGTGGGTATAAAATGATGATCTATGGTCGAATGTTCGCCCACAACCGGGCACTCTGCATTCATAGATGAAGGGTTGACCGTGGGTTTTCCTGCGTGTTAGATATTCTTTGCGAGCTTTCGTGATCACTGTACATCCCGGGTAACGACAAGTATAATCATTCTTATCTGGAAAATTTTTGTCAAACATTTACTTTTGCAATCAGTAGTTTATTACACTATTCAGTACTTAAGTAATGTAAGAAATCATAAAAATAAAATAATATCACATAGCATTTTAAATGGCTTAGATAATTAGTAGTTGTTTATTTATCTTCGCACATATTTGTAGCAAAAATCACTTTTAATATCTTCCCTAAAAAGGTCTCACTTAGCAGGTAATTGTGAATTTTCTCGCTGTGATGAAATTATTTTCGATTCGTTATTACTTCTTTTTTCAATATCACGTTATTAATGAAGTAAGGAATTATTAGAACGGAACTTTGCTATGCAATTCGTCA
>NW_892364.1:0-708 GCF_000209065.1 Trypanosoma cruzi | reverse complement strand
AGAAAGACGTCCATAGTGGTTGCCCCCAAAAGCAAAAAAGAAGGAAAGAGTGGAGCAAAAAAAAAAAAAAAACATAAAAATTTTTTTGAAAAGCAAACAAAAATAATTAAAAACAAACATAAAAAAACATAAAAAATTATACTCCAAACAGAAAAGAAAAAAAATTAAAAGCCGAAAAAAAAAACGCTCATGGTGGTTCTCCTAAAGCAGCAACGGAAAAATGGAAAACATCAAAAGAAAAAAAAAACTATTCTCTGCTTAGTAAAATATATTCATTACCGGATGTGCGTCGGTGTGGGGTTGGGGCGCAAGTGTTCCACACTGAGGCCGCACACTCCTCATGCAGTCGCAAATCCCCACAGTCCCAGCAGAAGCAGCAGCGGCAGCAGTCCCCTCCCGTACGCGGAACCAGCATCACCATTTGCCCCACCATCACCCGTTTCTCGTGCCGTCCCTTCATTCCCAGCAGAAGTAAATCTTCCCGCTGGCGCATGTTGGGTATTGGCGGTTCTCCCCGCCGGTGCTGCTGGTACTTCCAGTGGGCCAGGCACCGCAGATCCAGCAGATGCGATGGTTTGAGGAACATCTCCCGCTTGCGATTCCGGGCCTCTTGCCAAAACGGGGAATCCTTTCCTTGATTGCGGTCATCTCAGTGGGATTCAGTGGGCGGTTGTACAGAAAGACGTTCGTCACCGTCAACGAAGGTTC
>NW_892363.1:0-708 GCF_000209065.1 Trypanosoma cruzi | reverse complement strand
AACGATCCGCCGAAGTGCAGCACCGTTGTGGGCAAGAGCTCGCGACATTCCTCCAAGCAGCGGATAGTTCCGGGTTGTTTGGCGTCCAGTGTGTGAACACGCAAACAGACATTGAAAGAGAGTGTCTCTGACCACCACCATCCATAATTCGAAACAAAAATTTAGACCACAGCGTGTGGTGCAGCAGCCGCTCGAAAACGATCCGCCGAGTGCAGCACCGTTGTGGGCAAGAGCTCGCGAAATTCCTCCAAGCAGCGGATAGTTCCGGGTTGTTTGGCGTCCAGTGTGTGAACACGCAAACAGACATTGAAAGAGAGTGTCTCTGACCACCATCATCCATAATTCGAAACAAAAATTTAGACCACAGCGTGTGGTGCAGCAGCCGCTCGAAAACGATTAGCCGAGTGCAGCACCGTTGTGGGCAAGAGCTCGCGAAATTCCTCCAAGCAGCGGATAGTTCCGGGTTGTTTGGCGTCCAGTGTGTGAACACGCAAACAGACATTGAAAGAGAGTGTCTCTGACCACCACCATCCATAATTCGAAACAAAAATTTAGACCACAGCGTGTGGTGCAGCAGTCGCTCGAAAACGATCCGCCGAGTGCAGCACCGTTGTGGGCAAGAGCTCGCGACATTCCTCCAAGCAGCGGATAGTTCCGGGTTGTTTGGCGTCCGAGTGTGTGAACACGCAAACAGACATTGAAAGAGAG
>NW_892362.1:0-708 GCF_000209065.1 Trypanosoma cruzi | reverse complement strand
AGCTTCTTCCTCAAGCTGCAATGACGCGTTGAAAACCTCCGGACAAGCTGAAAGGTTCAGTGCGGCTCCCAAAAGCCTACGAGCCTCTGAGTATGCCCCATGACGCCGCTCAAGTGCAGCAGCCTCTACCCAGAGACGAGGGCACCACGCCGTCTTAAAGGGAAATTCTCTAATACAACTGGCCAGAGCTGCACGCGCTGCGGCGATGTCTCTTTCTTCAATGAAGCGCGCGTACTCCATCACTATAACAGCTCGACGCTGCATTGCTATGGGATCTTTTGTTCCATCGACGCGAGTACGCACTGCAGATTTCAAGCACTTCAACGCCTCCTCATATGAATTTTCCTTGCTCGACTCATCATCCTTATTGTGCTGGACTGCGTCCCTTAGGATAAGGTACTGTGACACGTACGCATCAAAGTCATAGGGGTTTCGAGCAATACGTTGTTGATACATTGCATTGGCAACCGCGACGGCCACAGCCTCACAGTTTTCGTTGTCCCCATAAAGACGCTCAAAATGACTATACGCTGCAAAAATATTGTCCAAGGCACCAATTGACTTGCACTCCCGCAGCATACGGTGGTACACGTGGCGTGCATCCTCATATTTCTTCGCGGCTGTAAGAGCGTCGGCCCACGCAAGTGGGATCCGGCAATCCTTTTCACATTAATGTGGCTCTCTGGGAGGGACTTCATCGCTGTTTCG
>NW_892361.1:0-707 GCF_000209065.1 Trypanosoma cruzi | reverse complement strand
GACTACCACCATTCATAATTCGCAACAAAAATTTAGACCACAGCATGTGGTGCAGCAGCCGCTCGAAAACGATCCGCCGACTGCAGCACCACTGTGGGCAAGATCTCGCGAAATTCCTCCAAGCAGCGGATAGTTCAGGGTTGTTTGGTGTCCAGTGTGTGAACACGCAAACAGACATTGAAAGAGAGTGTCTCAGACTCCCACCATCCATAATTCGAAACAAAAATTTAGACCACAGCATGTGGTGCAGCAGCCGCTCGAAAACGATCCGCCGACTGCAGCACCACTGTGGGCAAGATCTCGCGAAGTTCCTCCAAGCAGCGGATAGTTAAGGGTTGTTTGGTGTCCAGTGTGTGAACACGCAAACAGACATTGAAAGAGAGTGTCTCTGACCACCACCATTCATAATTCGCAACAAAAATTTAGACCACAACGTGTGGTGCAGCAGCCGCTCGAAAACGATCCGCCGACTGCAGCACCACTGTGGGCAAGATCTCGCGAAGTTCCTCCAAGCAGCGGATAGTCCAGGGTTGTTTGGTGTCCAGTGTGTGAACACGCAAACAGACATTGAAAGAGAGTGTCTCTGACCACCACCATTCATAATTCGCAACAAAAATTTAGACCACAGCATGTGGTGCAGCAGCCGCTCGAAAACGATCCGCCGACTGCAGCACCACTGTGGGCAAGATCTCGCGAAATTCCTCCAA
>NW_892360.1:0-707 GCF_000209065.1 Trypanosoma cruzi | reverse complement strand
AAAACGATCAGCCGAGTGCAGCACCCGTGTGGGCAAGAGCTCGCGAAATTCCTCCAAGCAGCGGATAGTTCAGGGTTGTTTGGTGTCCAGTGTGTGAACACGCAAACAGATATTGACAGAGAGTGCCTCTGACTCCCACCATTCACAATCGGAAACAAAAATTTGGACCACAACGTGTGATGCAGCGGCCGCTCGAAAACGATCAGCCGAGTGCAGCACCCGTGTGGGCAAGAGCTCGCGAAATTCCTCCAAGCAGCGGATAGTTCAGGGTTGTTTGGTGTCCAGTGTGTGAACACGCAAACAGATAGTGACAGAGAGTGCCTCTGACTCCCACCATTCATAATCGGAAACAAAAATTTGGACCACAACGTGTGATGCAGCAGCCGCTCGAAAGCGATCAGCCGAGTGCAGCACCCTCGCGGGCAAGAGCTCGCGAAATTCCTCCAAGCAGCGGATAGTTCAGGGTTGTTTGGTGTCCAGTGTGTGAACACGCAAACAGATATTGACAGAGAGTGTCTCTGACTCCCACCATTCACAATCGGAAACAAAAATTTGGACCACAACGTGTGATGCAGCGACCGCTCGAAAACGATCAGCCGAGTGCAGCACCCGTGTGGGCAAGAGCTCGCGAAATTCCTCCAAGCAGCGGATAGTTCAGGGTTGTTTGGTGTCCAGTGTGTGAACACGCAAACAGATATGACAGAGAG
>NW_892359.1:0-707 GCF_000209065.1 Trypanosoma cruzi | reverse complement strand
GTATAGGCGCTGCCAAACACACAAGCACATGCACACACACATGCCGTGTTTAAAACGCTGAGAATGCACGCACGCACAGGATTGTGGCTGCGGAGGCCCTCGCGAGGGGGGAAAAGCCTGCATTTTGTTTTTTTTTGACATGTTGCTCGGTGTGTGCTGACGCGTGACGAATAACAACACGCCCCAATAAGCGGAAAAGAAGTAAAACAAAATGGCGCTGAGCGGCACACCGGTAAGCCAAAAATACGCAATCACCAATAAAAAAGCCGGCGATCACCCAGCAGGCACATCAAGCCTCCTAAAAACCAACCTGGAACAGACGAAAAAAAAGAGACAATCATAGAAAACAAAGATCCCCGCCCCCAAACAGGAAAAACATTAAAGAAAACGCGATTCTTTTTTTTGTCCTTACTGCCGGGGTTGGCCGCTGCAAGAAATAAAAAATGGTAGGGCGGTGGCCCCGGACGTTGGATACAACACGACGTGTCGAATTATCCAAGTTTGCAGCGGCTGCCCCGGACGTTAGATACAGGACGACGTGTCGAATTATCCAAGTTGCAGCGGCTGCCCCGGACGTTGGATACAACACGACGAATCGTAGTAACCACGCTGCGGCTGCGGCCCCGTACGAGAGATATATGACGACTTATCGTAGTAACCACGCTGCGGCGGCGCACCCTAAAAATGTCGTTTTCGTTTTCCACGGG
>NW_892358.1:0-707 GCF_000209065.1 Trypanosoma cruzi | reverse complement strand
AAAAATCAGCAGAAAAGAAGAAGAAAATGCCGTACGAGGGAGCCATCGGCATCGATCTCGGCACAACTTACTCGTGCGTTGGTGTTTGGCAGAACGAGCGCGTGGAGATCATTGCGAACGACCAGGGCAACCGCACAACGCCGTCGTACGTGGCGTTCACCGACACGGAGCGTCTGATCGGTGATGCCGCGAAGAACCAGGTTGCGATGAACCCGACGAACACCGTCTTTGACGCGAAGCGCCTCATTGGGCGGAAGTTCAGCGACCCCGTTGTGCAGTCGGACATGAAGCACTGGCCCTTCAAGGTCATCACGAAGGGCGACGACAAGCCGGTGATCCAGGTGCAGTTCCGCGGCGAGACAAAGACGTTCAACCCGGAGGAGGTGAGCTCGATGGTGCTGTCAAAGATGAAGGAGATTGCGGAGTCGTACCTGGGCAAGCAGGTGAAGAAGGCCGTGGTGACTGTGCCCGCGTACTTCAACGACTCCCAGCGGCAGGCGACGAAGGATGCCGGCACGATCGCGGGGATGGAGGTGCTGCGCATCATCAATGAGCCGACAGCTGCCGCCATTGCGTACGGCCTGGACAAAGTGGAGGACGGCAAGGAGCGCAATGTGCTCATCTTTGACCTTGGCGGCGGCACGTTTGATGTCACGCTGCTGACGATCGACGGTGGCATCTTTGAGGTGAAGGCGACGAACGGCGAC
>NW_892357.1:0-707 GCF_000209065.1 Trypanosoma cruzi | reverse complement strand
ATCTAATATATATATAATTGCTTGTCGTTTCTTTCCCCGACATTTTCACACTTCCATAAAAATTCACCTCAGGAAAGCCAAAATAAAAGCAAGTGAAAGAATGTGCAAAAAATCAGCCAATTTTTTCCTTTTTTTTCCCCTTTGAACCGTTATTCCACAGTCGTATACAAAACATTGCCGTAGCTGCTAACAGGAGCAATACCGATGTACTTACAACAGTTGAAACAACCTGCAGAAGTGTGTGCTGGGGCCATATGTGGCGTTGGAGAAATTGAATCAAAGAAGTAAAAACAGGTAACGGTGCAGAACGTGGGTAATACACAGTTGAGCAATCTCCATTTTCTGTATTTTCTTTGGATGGGTCCTCACAAGTCCGTTTCACCGCAGAAGTCAACGTAGTGAAGCGGCCCTTCGTACCGCCTCCTCCATCGATTGTAAACACATCTAATGGCAACGACAGCTGCAGAACGGCCTTTCCTTGTTGCGGAATGCTGTGAATGAAGACGGAGACATTTATGTACCTCTCAAATTGGTGCCTCTGTGCCTTGCCGTCGCGTTTTAAGGCCATGATAAGGGCCTCGGGGTCTGCCGTCAAACGCACGACACCAAAATTTCTTTCAATGTAAATACCCACGCGGCGTGGACTGGGAAATAATGTCCTCATTAAAGTAGGCAAACCCCAAAATGCGGCAGAACTGGCGTCAGTC
>NW_892356.1:0-707 GCF_000209065.1 Trypanosoma cruzi | reverse complement strand
GATACTGTTTATGCTGGTGCCACTGTTTCTGCTGCTCCGACTCCGCATTGTACCACTTTCGGCAGGTCCACTCCCACTCGGAGGACGTCGATGACCACACAACGTGGGGGATGGCGTGGAGTTTAGTGACTGAGTGAAGACAGCGCTCGTGTAGTAGGCTCGCTGGCCATGAGACGGAAAGGCCGCAGTATCCACCTGCGGAGGTCTTGGGTTTTCAATCAGCCCAGGGAACACCCCTGTTGTCGTTGTGGCCATGTTGGATGCGAACTGAGGCGGCCAAGAAATGCCCAAGTTGCTGGAAACAGCTTGAGTTTGTTGCCCCACAGGCATCTGGAATGGAGAGGGCTGTTGTGCCGCATTGAATGAATTGGTCGTTGTCGTCTTTGTTGATGAATTGGCCCCCAAAATAAACGAAGTTGGATGAGGGGGTTGCATAGTACCGTTTGTGTAGTGAATAGCTCCAGAGGCTTGAGGAGAGTTTACCAGAACATAGTACGCAGGACTCATAGAGCTAGATCCATCTTTGCTTCCAGTTGGAAGAAGCATAAGAGTTGGGGCAGCTTCCTCGGACTGCATAGAAACTGGATACAGGTACGTTTGATTGGGTGTCTCCTGAGCGGATGCAGACGCATTGGTTGGTGAAACCATGTACTTAATGCCAAAAGGAGGGTAGTTTATCGAGTTACTAGCGTTCAAACTCTGAAGTG
>NW_892355.1:0-707 GCF_000209065.1 Trypanosoma cruzi | reverse complement strand
TGTGGGAGGGAACATGTATAGGTAAGCGGGAACGCTTCTTGACACGTTGTCAATGCGTGGGTAGTTCTCTTCTTCTTCTTCTTTTTTTTTTTCTTTTTTTTTGTTGTTGTTGTTGGTGGTGGCCTTTGATGCGTCCTTTTCTGCATCGAATGGCTTCGGGCAGGTCCTTGTGGGATTTCCGTTGCGTGTGTAGGAACCTCAGGAGGGGTAGGAGGGGTAGGAGGGGAGGAAGCCCACGTTTATTATTTTCATTTCCGCCCTTCCCTACTGCGGTGCAAAGAAGAAGAAGAAGAAAAGGGGAAACAAAAAGAAAAAAAAAAAGGATTAACTTTTATAAAGGACCCGAAGAGGGGGAGAAGTGGTAGGGGTCGTGAGTGGTTGTGGTGGTACGGATAAGAAAAGAAACAAAAAAAAAAGAGAAAAAGAAAAAAAAAAGGAAATGAATTGCCCACGTACTCTTTTTTTTTCACTACTTCTAATATTTTTGTTGGTAATGTTTACAACCGTTCATGGTGCAGCTGGTGATGATGGCAGGGATACATCTGATACGGAGGGCGATGATGATTCTTTATTCAAATATCTTGAAATGCTTGAGGTAAGTGACCTACGGCAGATGTTACATGAGAAGAAGCAACCGTTTCATCATTTACGATCCAAACAGGAACTTATTCATGCCATCATAACATTAGAAAAGAAGGAGAAGCTTG
>NW_892354.1:0-707 GCF_000209065.1 Trypanosoma cruzi | reverse complement strand
GCGAAGCGCCTGGAGGCGGAGCTGGAGGTGCGCACGAACGACCTCCAAGAGCGTGCTGCTGCTGCCGAGGATGCCGCTCGCCGTCGCTGTGCCGCTGCAAGGGAGAAGGAGGAGGCTGCGAAGCGCCTGGAGGCGGAGCTGGAGGTGCGCACGAACGACCTCCAAGAGCGTGCAAACGACCTCCAAGAGCGTGCTGCTGCTGCCGAGGATGCCGCTCGCCGTCGCTGTGCCGCTGCAAGGGAGAAGGAGGAGGCTGCGAAGCGCCTGGAGGCGGAGCTGGAGGTGCGCACGAACGACCTCCAAGAGCGTGCTGCTGCTGCTGAGGAGGCTGCGAAGCGCCTGGAGGCGGAGCTGGAGGAACGCACGAACGACCTCCAAGAGCGTGCTGCTGCTGCCGAGGATGCCGCTCGCCGTCGCTGTGCCGCTGCAAGGGAGAAGGAGGAGGCTGCGAAGCGCCTGGAGGCGGAGCGGGAGGTGCGCACGAACGACCTCCAAGAGCGTGCAAACGACCTCCAAGAGCGTGCTGCTGCTGCCGAGGATGCCGCTCGCCGTCGCTGTGCCGCTGCAAGGGAGAAGGAGGAGGCTGCGAAGCGCCTGGAGGCGGAGCTGGAGGTGCGCACGAACGACCTCCAAGAGCGTGCTGCTGCTGCCGAGGATGCCGCTCGCCGTCGCTGTGCCGCTGCAAGGGAGAAGGAGGAGGCTGCGAA
>NW_892353.1:0-707 GCF_000209065.1 Trypanosoma cruzi | reverse complement strand
TCTTTATATACTACCACCACTAAATTAATTACTTCTATGAATCCGGTGTTGATCTTGTTGTGCTAACGAGATATGGCAACTTGGACCGATGCATATATGTGCCTGGTCCTATGTTGTAGCTGACTGATTGACTTAGTTCAACATAACTTAAATCTTCATAAGCCCTAACAATTACTTTTCTTACCTAATAGAGTAAAATGTTACAATAACTTACTACACTATTGACTACTTTCAAGTAGTAAACTAAACACACAAATAAAATAAGTAGCCGTAAAAAAAATAACTCAATCAGATTATCATGATTGACTTATTACATGGAATTCATGACTATACAAATAAATATATATAAAAACAAATACATTATTTCTAGTTTTCACGACTTATAATTTAGAAGTTCAAATAAGTCACTTTCCGATATGAATTTTTCAATTTTTCACCTGCAAAAATCTCATTTCCTTATTCATTTACAAGAACAACAACGGTAAAATAGATATTTGCATAAGAAATTTCCGGTTCCAAGGGAAACTTCCGGTTTGATAAAAATTTCATTATTGAATAAAAGTTGTTGGGTATATATATGCACAAATGCTCTCATTTTCTTTCATTTTCGTAGGGGGAGAATAAAGAAGAAAAAAAAACTCATAGAAATATATAAATTTGTCTAAAACAGGAAACAAATTAACCTTGTTAACATTAAATTTCTTTTA
>NW_892352.1:0-706 GCF_000209065.1 Trypanosoma cruzi | reverse complement strand
AATTATGAATGGCCGGGAGTCAGAGACACTCTCTTTCAATGTATGTTTGCGTGTGCACACACTGGACACCAAACAACCCTGAATTATCCGCTTCTTGGAGGAGTTTCGCGAGCTCTTGCCCACAATGGTGCTGCAGTCGGCGGATCGTTTTCGAGCGGCTGCTGCACCACACGCTGTGGTCTAAATTTTTGTTTCGAATTATGAATGGCGGGAGTCAGAGACACTCTCTTTCAATGTATGTTTGCGTGTTCACACACTGGACACCAAACAACCCTGAATTATCCGCTGCTTGGAGGAATTTCGCGAGCTCTTGCCCACAATGGTGCTGCAGTCGGCGGATCGTTTTCGAGCGGCTGCTGCACCACACGCTGTGGTCTAAATTTTTGTTTCGAATTATGAATGGCGGGAGTCAGAGACACTCTCCTTCAATGTATGTTTGCGTGTGCACACACTGGACACCAAACAACCCTGAATTATCCGCTTCTTGGAGGAATTTCGCGAGCTCTTGCCCACAAGGGTGCTGCAGTCGGCGGATCGTTTTCGAGCGGCTGCTGCACCACACGTTGTTGTCTAAATTTTTGTCTTGAATTATGAATGGCGGGAGTCAGAGGCACTCTCCTTCAATGTATGTTTGCGTGTGCACACACTGGACACCAAACAACCCTGAACTATCCGCTGCTTGGAGGAATTTCGCGAGCTCTTGCCC
>NW_892351.1:0-706 GCF_000209065.1 Trypanosoma cruzi | reverse complement strand
TCGTTTTCGAGCGGCTGCTGCACCACACGCTGTGGTCTAAATTTTTGTTTCGAATTATGAATGGCGGGAGTCAGAGGCACTCTCCTTCAATGTATGTTTGCGTGTGCACACACTGGACACCAAACAACCCTGAATTATCCGCTTCTTGGAGGAATTTCGCGAGCTCTTGCCCACAATGGTGCTGCACTCGGCGGATCGTTTTCGAGCGGCTGCTGCACCACACGCTGTGGTCTAAATTTTTGTTTCGAATTATGAATGGCGGGAGTCAGAGGCACTCTCTTTCAATGTATGTTTGCGTGTGCACACACTGGACACCAAACAACCCTGAATTATCCGCTGCTTGGAGGAGTTTCGCGAGCTCTTGCCCACAAGGGTGCTGCAGTCGGCGGATCGTTTTCGAGCGGCTGCTGCACCACACGCTGTGGTCTAAATTTTTGTCTCGAATTATGAATGGCGGGAGTCAGAGGCACTCTCTTTCAATGTATGTTTGCGTGTGCACACACTGGACACCAAAGAACCCTGAATTATCCGCTTCTTGGAGGAGTTTCGCGAGCTCTTGCCCACAATGGTGCTGCAGTCGGCGGATCGTTTTCGAGCGGCTGCTGCACCACACGCTGTGGTCTAAATTTTTGTTTCGAATTATGAATGGCGGGAGTCAGAGGCACTCTCTTTCAATGTATGTTTGCGTGTGCACACACTGGACACC
>NW_892350.1:0-706 GCF_000209065.1 Trypanosoma cruzi | reverse complement strand
CTTTTTTTTTTTTTTTTTTTTTTTTTGTGGGTCTGTCCGCCATATCCATATACCCCTATATATATATACCCATATATATATAGCCCCGTACCCCCTTGTGCGGCTGCCCCCCCCCCCCCCACGTTGCGTGTCCGCCACCTCCTTCGGGCCCCCTCATTTTCGCTTCATGGCTGCTATTGCCTGCATCTTTGTTTTGTTTTGTGTTTTCTCCGTCTCGTTCCTTTTATTCGCCTTTTTTCCGCGTATGCCGCGCTTCTTCCTGTGTTTTCCGGTGTTTTTGCCTTGCTCGCACACTCGGCTGCATTTGCTGTTCCACACTCGCCATGTGCGTCTTTTCCGCCCCCTGACGCCGTCCACGGCGCTATCCCGGGGCCGACATCCCGGACCCTGACCCCTCCCCAGTGTGGCCTGGGAGGGGGGGGGGGGGGTTTTGTACACGGTCCCAAGTGCCGCGAAGGACCCCTCATCAAAATTGAAAGCCGTTGTGGAACACAACTCCTTTCAACTAACGCTATTATTGAAACAGTTTCTGTTTCAAATCCTGTTTGTGATAATTATTTACACAGGTTCTGTTTCAAAACCTGTTCGTGATAAACTTTTCCAATTTTGTCTTAGCCATTTTTTTGATTTATTTTTTAGGTTTCAAGAAAGACGTCGGAAAACCTTTAACCTATAAGCCGGTGCTGATCCGACGCCGTTCGAAACC
>NW_892349.1:0-706 GCF_000209065.1 Trypanosoma cruzi | reverse complement strand
CAATTATAATGATTTTTCTACCTGATGATGCCGGCCACCTCAACCTAGTGCCAGGGTCTTGCGGTCTTCGCGAGAAGGAAAATAAGCATCTAGCGCCCTTCCTCGGAGTGCGTGGATGTGGTGCACTCGGCCAAGTATGGTCGTACCCGGCGACGCGCCACGCGATGCGCAGCCGCCCGCCCGCCGGCGACAGGCAAGCCACGGAAGAGCCGCGGGAGATGATGAAAATAGAAAAAAAAACGGTAGGAAAAAAGGCAAGAACAAATTTAAAAATGAAGCTCCGCAGGCCCTTTTCCGGATTTTGCCATGAAGCCTCCGGACGCCTCGCTTCCCCACATGTGGCGCGGAAACTGCGTCAGTAATTTTTCTTTTTTGCTGCGGCGCCCGCGCGCTCGGAGAGCCCACCCACCGCCCGCCCCGGCGCGGTGAAGAAGCGACTGGCGGCGCGCGGTGGCGGAAAAAAAAAAAAATAGTGGGAAGGGTACGGCACCCCGGGTTCCAGCGCCATCACTGATCGCCGTACTAACGAGGCCTGTGGCCGCTTAACTTCACAAATCGGACGGGATGTGGTGCACTCGGCCAAGTATGGTCGTACCCGGCGACGCGCCACGCGATGCGCAGCCGCCCGCCCGCCGGCGACAGGCAAGCCACGGAAGAGCCGCGGGAGATGATGAAAATAGAAAAAAAAAACGGTAGGAAAAAAGGC
>NW_892348.1:0-706 GCF_000209065.1 Trypanosoma cruzi | reverse complement strand
CATGTCACGCGACTCGAACACACTCTGGCCATTCTCGCAATCAACAATCATGAGAAGTGATCCCTCCCATTCGGTGACGCGGGGTTAAGGCATTCCGCAGGGGAAATGTCCTCAGAGAGCGACCAGGTACTGCCGTTGTCCTTCGAGTAAATAATCATGGAGTAAACGCCACCATTTTTTTTATTCACCGCCATCAAAGAAAACACAATGGTGCCATCCTCCATCAGAGCACCTGAGCCACCAGAAGCAAGGCACTCCGTCAATTTGCCTTTGTGAGCGGCTATAGTACTCTCGTTCAACGGAGACTGGACTTCGCCCCATTTGATCCGTTTACTCGACTCGCCGCCCGTGGGATTCGTGACCTCACCAACAACCAGTTTTAGTTCCGAGCCGCCCTCTTTCCAACTCCCATCTACATAGGACACATCAGTGCTTCCCACAAGAAGAAACACCCTATTGCCCTTCATGGTTGTTGTGGGGCGGAGCACAACATCCAAACCCTCTTTCCCTCCGCTTTACCAAGCACAGTGTGTGCACTCCATTCTTCCTTTACCGACCTCACCAACAAGAGTAGACCATTCCTAAGCAGAGTCGATGTTCTCCGCAACAACATCAAAAGACGGCTTAGTCAATTGACCACCTTGATATTTGGCATTTACGTGACCTTCGGCAAAAGCAGCAATTACTCCACCAGCACTGACGAGAG
>NW_892347.1:0-706 GCF_000209065.1 Trypanosoma cruzi | reverse complement strand
GAGGAGGCCGATTGTGCTATCATGGCTCTGCACAACCGCTACAACATGGAGCGCGAGAAGCCCCTGCAGGTGTCGTACTGTGGGAAGTCTGAGGTCATCTCCGAGTATGGCCGGGAGCATGCACTTAGGCTCCATCGTGAGAACAGCGCGAACCCTGCCCCTCCTGAACGAACAGTGCCACAGTGAAAAGTAACATTTTTGGAAGGTAAATGGAAATGCGTGAAGGATCGGTGTCTGGGTTATATATATATATATATATATATAAGTATATATCTATAACGTATCATTTATCATCTTGCTTTTTGAGAGTTAATTCCGACTGTATTGCTTTCCCCATTATATTTAATTATTTTGGTTTCTCTGACATCTTTTTTCTTTTTTTGCGTGTGTTTTTCTGTGGAGGTGTAGGCAAGGCAACAGCGCCGCAGGGCAAAAAATAATGACACCACGGCGGAGTGATGAGGATTCATATTTTCGCTGCCACTGACAAAACATCGTGAAGCACACACACGCCTTACATGAACTGTCGTTTCTCTGATCGCCACCCCTCTTTCTCTCTGCCTCCCGCAGTGCGACCCATGAGCCTGTGCGTTCCTTCTTTTTTCTCGACGAGAGGCAGAGCGGCAAAATTGCTTCAGGTGTCTTAACTTTTTTGTTTCTCTTCACATGCATACGCCGCTGGATGCTCTGTTTGCCCTTTTGTTTT
>NW_892346.1:0-706 GCF_000209065.1 Trypanosoma cruzi | reverse complement strand
TGTCTGTTTGCGTGTTCACACACTGGACGCCAAACAACCCGGAACTATCCGCTGCTTGGAGGAATTTCGCGAGCTCCTGCCCACAGGGGTGCTGCAGTCGGCGGATCGTTTTCGAGTGGCTGCTGCACCACACGCTGTGGTCTAAATTTTTGTTTCGAATTATGAATGGTGGTGGTCAGAGACACTCTCTTTCAATGTCTGTTTGCGTGTTCACACACTGGACGCCAAACAACCCGGAACCATCCGCTGCTTGGAGGAATTTCGCGAGATCTTGCCCACAGGGGTGCTGCACTCGGCGGATCGTTTTCGAGTGGCTGCTGCACCACACGCTGTGGTCTAAATTTCTGTTTCGAATTATGAATGGTGGTGGTCAGAGGCACTCTCTTTCAATGTCTGTTTGCGTGTTCACACACTGGACGCCAAACAACCCTGAACCATCCGCTGCTTGGAGGAATTTCGCGAGCTCTTGCCCACAGGGGTGCTGCACTCGGCGGATCGTTTTCGAGTGGCTGCTGCACCACACGCTGTGGTCTAAATTTTTGTTTCGAATTATGAATGGTGGTGGTCAGAGACACTTTCTTTCAATGTCTGTTTGCGTGTTCACACACTGGACGCCAAAAAACCCGGAACTATCCGCTGCTTGGAGGAATTTCGCGAGATCTTGCCCACAGGGGTGCTGCACTCGGCGGATCGTTTTCGAGTGGCT
>NW_892345.1:0-706 GCF_000209065.1 Trypanosoma cruzi | reverse complement strand
AAATTCCTCCAAGCAGCGGATAGTTCAGGGTTGTTTGGCGTCCAGTGTGTGAACACGCAAACAGACATTGACAGAGAGTGTCTCTGACCA
Source organism: Trypanosoma cruzi (assembly GCF_000209065.1). Taxonomy (NCBI): domain Eukaryota; phylum Euglenozoa; class Kinetoplastea; order Trypanosomatida; family Trypanosomatidae; genus Trypanosoma; species Trypanosoma cruzi. The sequence goes on along the minus strand of NW_892345.1, from coordinate 616 downwards.
CCACCATTCATAATTCGAAACAAAAATTTAGACCACAGCGTGTGGTGCAGCAGCCACTCGAAAACGATCCGCCGAGTGCAGCACCCCTGTGGGCAGGAGCTCGCGAAATTCCTCCAAGCAGCGGATAGTTCCGGGTTGTTTGGCGTCCAGTGTGTGAACACGCAAACAGACATTGACAGAGAGTGTCTCTGACCACCACCATTCATAATTCGAAACAGAAATTTAGACCACAGCGTGTGGTGCAGCAGCCACTCGAAAACGATCCGCCGAGTGCAGCACCCCTGTGGGCAAGATCTCGCGAAATTCCTCCAAGCAGCGGATAGTTCAGGGTTGTTTGGCGTCCAGTGTGTGAACACGCAAACAGACATTGACAGAGAGTGCCTCTGACCACCACCATTCATAATTCGAAACAAAAATTTAGACCACAGCGTGTGGTGCAGCAGCCACTCGAAAACGATCCGCCGAGTGCAGCACCCTTGTGGGCAAGATCTCGCGAAACTCCTCCAAGCAGCGGATAGTTCAGGGTTGTTTGGCGTCCAGTGTGTGAACACGCAAACAGATAGTGAAAGAGAGTGTCTCTGCCACCACCATTCATAATCGAAACAAAAATTAGACC
>NW_892344.1:0-706 GCF_000209065.1 Trypanosoma cruzi | reverse complement strand
CATCTGCTCCTGAAAAGAGTGCTGCAGAGAAATGTATTTTCCCCAGCACTCCTCGCTAATCCTCGAGCGAACGGTATTTTCTTCTTCCATGAGATCCAGCAATTGGACATGGTGCAATCGACGATTTTGAAACCGGTACTTTTCATCCCCGATGACCTTCTTCCGCTGCAGGTCAATTTTTTGTAGGATATCCCCCCATGCTCCAGCACGCTTCTTTAACTTGTTGCCGCAGAAAAGTGTTCGTGCAAACGCCTGGATGAGAGTCACATGTCGATGGATATGCTCCTTCACCTTCATATGCATCTCAACAAGTGAGCCAGCAGCCACAAGAAATCCCTCCGGCGTCACGTGATATGTTGCACCGGCTGCACAAAGAATGGCTTCCGCGACCTTGCAGTTCTCAGTGGCATGTGTGTTCGCGGATGGCAAAAGCATCTTGAAAGTAGAGGCGATAAAACCAACCTGACATGTAATGTAGAGATGAGGCATTTGCCTTCGCAACTCCAGAGCACAGCGCAGAGGAGTCTCCCGCAACTGCTTCTCAACAGAATCGCCATTAAATCCCGCGCCAAGTTGAACGCCCCCTATCCACCAGAACATGTTCTTGTCGTCCCGCATAACATCAAGCAAAGGTTTCACGTGAAGCATTTCCTCCCCAACGACGTGTTCCGCGGTACCATTCTCGGTCTGTGCCAATAAGTGCAGA
>NW_892343.1:0-706 GCF_000209065.1 Trypanosoma cruzi | reverse complement strand
AAGACGTGTGCATTGAGTAAAAGATTCTTGATGAAGTAATACCAAGGCTCCACACCATATAATTCTGCTCCCCCCTTCAAGTTGTACCGCACGAGGTTCCATGCGCTCCATGTGACGCGGCAGTAGTACAATGTGTCGAGACCCACAGCCAGCGGTATAATGAGAGCAATTGCGAGGAGCAGCGATACTACCGATGCCTTTGGGTGTCGCACAATCAAATCCAAAGCCATTGGAAGAACCGCAAAGCCCGCAAATGGCCAAACTACAGCGCATGCAAAAACGGCAAAAAAAACGGTTCCAAAGACGCTGAAGTGATGCGATTCGCTTCGTCGCCGTCTTGACGTCCCTGTGTGACGGCCAGTAGAGGCCGCAGCGGGAGTGTTTTTGTCCCGGGCGCTCCTGTGACCGCTGCGCAGCCAAAAACCCAGTGCCATGAAGTAATTAATCATCGTAAAACTTGTCGGCAGCGCGCTCACGGCGGCATGGAGAATGGGGTAGTTGAACAGCAGCAACGCCAGTGTCACCGCCGCGGCCCTCCCAGAGATCGCCTTCCGCACGCTGTAGACAAGAAACAATTCACTGAGGCACGCCATGCGGCCGTGAAAAATGCGGTTAAAAAAATACACATCGACACTTCGCGGGCTCGGCATCCCTGACATGAGAAGCGCAGGGGAGGCGTAGATCCATGTAAAGAGCCAAGAGCGCA
>NW_892342.1:0-706 GCF_000209065.1 Trypanosoma cruzi | reverse complement strand
GACCACGCGACTAATGCGTGCGGAGCGGTGTATGCAGGCGGTTCAGTGCGAGGAGCCAAAAGACGGGAAAAAAGCAGAAAAACACCAAAAAACGCAGGCAACGCCGTAAAACACGCGGTGGAGTGCGAGAACACAAAGCAGCGAGACGGACAAGACAGAACACCGTGCTTGCGCAGACAAGGGCAGTGACGACACAAACATGAAGGAGCCGGGGGTGCGTGGGGCACACATACACACACACACGTGTGCCTGCAGGTGTGTATATATATATGTATGGGAGGGCGCCACCATAAAAAAAAAAAAAAAAAAAAAAAAAAAAAAAAAAAAAGGGTCCGTGGACCCCGGTCAAAAGAAATTGACCAAACATAACCGCGACTCGCGGATTTGGAAGCTTCGCGTACCAATATAGTACAGAAACTGTATCAATAATAGCGTTAGTTGAAAAAGTTCCGGGCCCGGACCGCTTTCAAATTTGATGAGGGGTTTTTTTGCGATGCCGGGCCCGTGTACAAAATTCCCCCCCTCCCAGGCCACACTGGGGGTCCCCGGGCCGGGAAGTCGCCCCCGATCAGCGCCACAGAAAGTGTTGGGGGGGCGGAACACACGCGACTAATGCGTGCGGAGCGGTGTATGCACGCGGTTCAGTGCGAGGAGCCAAAAGACGGGAAAAAAGCAGAAAAACACCAAAAAACGCAGGCAACGCCGT
>NW_892341.1:0-706 GCF_000209065.1 Trypanosoma cruzi | reverse complement strand
AGGTTATCGTCCCCCATAAGGTTATCATCCCCCATAAGGTTATCATCCCCCATAAGGGTATCGTCCCCCATAAGGTTATCATCCCCCATAAGGTTATCATCCCCCATAAGGTTATCGTCCCCCATAAGGTTATCGTCCCCCATAAGGTTATCGTCCCCCATAAGGTTATCGTCCCCCATAAGGTTATCGTCCCCCATAAGGTTATCGTCCCCCATAAGGTTATCATCCCCCATAAGGTTATCATCCCCCATAAGGTTATCATCCCCCATAAGGTTATCATCCCCCATAAGGTTATCGTCCCCCATAAGGTTATCGTCCCCCATAAGGTTATCATCCCCCATAAGGTTATCGTCCCCCATAAGGTTATCATCCCCCATAAGGTTATCATCCCCCATAAGGTTATCATCCCCCATAAGGTTATCGTCCCCCATAAGGTTATCGTCCCCCATAAGGTTATCATCCCCCATAAGGTTATCATCCCCCATAAGGTTATCGTCCCCCATAAGGTTATCGTCCCCCATAAGGTTATCGTCCCCCATAAGGTTATCGTCCCCCATAAGGTTATCGTCCCCCATAAGGTTATCGTCCCCCATAAGGTTATCATCCCCCATAAGGTTATCATCCCCCATAAGGTTATCATCCCCCATAAGGTTATCGTCCCCCATAAGGTTATCGTCCCCCATAAGGTTATCATCCCCCATAAGGT
>NW_892340.1:0-706 GCF_000209065.1 Trypanosoma cruzi | reverse complement strand
GGGGATTTTGCTAAATTTCACGGGAGGTGGGGTTCAATTGGGGTTGGTGTAATATAACCGGATGATAGGTAGAATTATTATAGTTGATATTGTTCTGTTATATGTTGATGATATGATACACAGAGGTAGATGGAATGGAGTGTGTGATAATGTGATTTATAGATTTGTTATTGAGTTAGAATTGTTAATTACTGTATAATGTTGTATAATGTTGTGGTGGGTAGGGCTATTGTTTGATGTTGCGATGGTTATTAAAATTGGGGGTATAAATTTCCGGAGACTTTGGTTTTGGGAGGGGCGTTCAACTTTTGGGGCGGAAATTCATGCATCTCCCCCGTACATTATTTCCTGGATTTTGCCGAATTTTACGGGAGGTGGGGTTCGATTGGGGTTGGTGTAATATAGGATGGTGGTGTTGCTATGGTAGGAGTTGTTTTGTTGATTTGGTGTTATGAGATGGATGATGTGACTTTTGTGGTGGAATATAGATCGATGTGAGAATGTAGTAATAGATTATATAGTTTGATATTTGATTGTTATAATATTGTATATCTTTTATTATGTATAGGGATAGGATGGTGGTTGGTTGGGGGTTGGTTGATGGTTGGTGTGCTGAAATTATGGGTCAGAAAAATTGTGGGATTTTGGTTTGGGAGGGGCGTTCAACTTTTGGGGCCCAGAAATTATGCATCTCCCCCGTACCATC
>NW_892339.1:0-706 GCF_000209065.1 Trypanosoma cruzi | reverse complement strand
TGTGCTTCGGTGTGTGCTGACGCGTGACGAATAACAACACGCCCCAATAAGCAGAAAAGAAGTAAAACAAAATGGCGCTGAGCGGCACACCGTAAGCCAAAAATACGCAATCACCAATAAAAAAGCCGGCGATCACCCAGCAGGCACATCAAGCGTCCTCAAAACCAACCTGGAACAGACAAAAAAAAGAGGCAATCATAGAAAACAAAGATCCCCGCCCCCAAACAGGAAAAACATTAAAGAAAACGCGATTCTTTTTTTTGTCCTTACTGCCGGGGTTGGCCGCCGCAAGAAATAAAAAATGGTAGGGCGGTGGCCCCGGACGCTAGATACAGCACGACGTGTCGAATTATCCAAGTTGCAGCGGCTGCCCCGGACGTTAGATACGGGACGACGTGTCGAATTATCCAAGTTGCAGCGGCTGCCCCGGACGTTAGATACGGGACGACGTGTCGAATTATCCAAGTTGCAGCGGCTGCCCCGGACGTTAGATACAGCACGACTTACAGTAGTAACCACGCTGCGGCTGCGCATCCTAAACACGTCTTTTTCGTTTTCCAGGGGACAACGCAAATGTGCTCGATTGTTCGAAGATCGACATTAATACTTTACGTGAAAAGGAGTCGCGCGACCGCATTTTTTTAGCTCAGTGGCAAACACGCTCACAATGTCATCCGGGGACGCGGGTTGGAATCCCGCAGAAGCC
>NW_892338.1:0-706 GCF_000209065.1 Trypanosoma cruzi | reverse complement strand
ATGGAGTTTGAGAAGACACAAAAGACGCTACCCATGCGGCAAATAGCGGCACAAATGGGAAAATTTACGTTTGTCCGCCTTTGTGACTGCTACAACTGTGACTGGATACGTGCTCTGTGGTGGCACGAGCCTTGTGGCAGCGGCGGCACTGACGGTCGGAACTCTTTTACAGTCTTGTTCCGCAAACACGGCGAACCAAATACTAGAGATGGAACATGACAAAAAGATGAAGCGGACCTGTCGTCGTCCCATGCCTATGGGCTACATAACTTGTAAGGGTGCTTTAACCCTGTGTGGTTTGGAGCTTGTGGTTGGATCTAGCATTCTATGGCTTCTCAGCCCACCGGTGTCGGCCCTTGGGATACTTAATTGGTTCATTTATGTTGCTGCCTACACACCACTTAAACGTGTTTCTGCCGTAAACACGTGGGTGGGCTCCATTGTTGGTGGAATACCTCCTCTGATGGGCGGGATTGCTGCCACAGGAACTGTGACAAATCCTGCTTGGCTTTTAGGCGCACTTCTTGTTGCATGGCAGATTCCACATTTTATGGGCCTGAGCTTTCATTGTCGCCGTGATTATGAGGCAGCTGGTTATAAAATGTTGGCTTTTTATAATCCTTGGCGCGCCTCTTTTTATGCCGTGTTGATGTCTGTTGTCATGGCTGGAATGACGCTTGCTGGTCCGGAAATTATCGGGATGCCC
>NW_892337.1:0-706 GCF_000209065.1 Trypanosoma cruzi | reverse complement strand
AATTATCCGCTGCTTGGAGAAATTTCGCGAGCTCTTGCCCACACGGGTGCTGCACTCGGCTGATCGTTTTCGAGCGGCCGCTGCATCACACGTTGTGGTCTAAATTTTTGTTTCCGATTGTGAATGGTGGGAGTCAGAGGCACTCTCTGTCACTATCTGTTTGCGTGTTCACACACTGGACACCAAACAACCCTGAATTATCCGCTGCTTGGAGGAATTTCGCGAGCTCTTGCCCACACGGGTGCTGCACTCGGCTGATCGTTTTCGAGCGGCCGCTGCATCACACGTTGTGGTCTAAATTTTTGTTTCCGATTATGAATGGTGGGAGTCAGAGGCACTCTCTGTCAATATCTGTTTGCGTGTTCACACACTGGACACCAAACAACCCTGAACTATCCGCTGCTTGGAGGAATTTCGCGAGCTCTTGCCCACAAGGGTGCTGCACTCGGCTGATCGTTTTCGAGCGGCCGCTGCATCACACGTTGTGGTCTAAATTTTTGTTTCCGATTATGAATGGTGGGAGTCAGAGGCACTCTCTTTCAATATCTGTTTGCGTGTTCACACACTGGACACCAAACAACCCTGAACTATCCGCTGCTTGGAGGAATTTCGCGAGCTCTTGCCCACAAGGGTGCTGCACTCGGCTGATCGTTTTCGAGCGGCTGCTGCATCACACGTTGTGGTCTGAATTTTTGTTTTAGAAGCT
>NW_892336.1:0-706 GCF_000209065.1 Trypanosoma cruzi | reverse complement strand
CTGTTGTTGACTGGGGCAACCTGTTTTGTGTGTCCAGACGCTGCTTGCACCGAGTGGCTTTGTGCCGTGTTGGTGTGCGCGGCGGCATCAAGCGGGGCGGCTGCGTGGCGTTTACGGACTGTGTGCCTGTGAGCCGATGAACGTGGCGGGAGGCGTGTCTGAGGAGAATCCGCGAACGAAGGAGTGGCATGCGTTTGGCGGTGCTGCTGTGCGATGTGCGGGGGAAGAAGAAAAACAAGTGATTTCTGACATGTTGGTGAGTGTGCCACGGCCGCCGATGAGTTCTCAGGGAGAGGGAAAGGAGGGAGGGAGACGGAGACTGTGCACATCGACTGCAGCGTGTGGTGCCACAGGATGCGGTTGCCATTTTTAAGGATGAGACGGGCGTCATGCGTGCAGGAGAGCGTCATCTACATTTTTGTGCCTGCAGAGCTTGCAGGTGCCGCGAGGAGGTGCAGGCGACCTCTCATCATTGGGGCGCTGAGGCTGTTTTTCCTTTTTGCTCAGCGGGAGAAGCAACTCTTCCTGCAGGCGATGTCGCCGGTCTGCATCGATGCTCCCAACAGGGTGCCACGCCGCCGTGCCGTTGCAGTGCAACTCTCGTGCTCCTCACTGCACACGTGGCCCCCTGTCGCTTGGCTTATTTGCAGGACCGTGGCTTGCGGTCCCTCATTGGGAGGTCGATCACATGTTTTTTTTTCCTTAA
>NW_892335.1:0-705 GCF_000209065.1 Trypanosoma cruzi | reverse complement strand
TCATATATCTCTCGTACGGGGCCGCAGCCGCAGCGTGAATACTTCGATTTGTCGTCATATATCTCTCGTACGGGGCCGTCGCCGCAGCGTGGATACATCGATTCGTTGTCATGTATCTCTCGTTCGGGGCGGACCGCCGCAACTTGGATAATTCGACACGTCGTCATGTATCTTTCGTCCGGGGCAGCCGCTGCAACTTGGATAATTCGACACGTCGTCATGTATCTCTTGTCCGGGGCCACCGCCCTACTTTTTTTTATTCCCTGCGGCGGCCAACCCCGGCAGTAAGGACAAAAAACAGGATCGCGTTTTTTTTTTAATGCTTTTCCTGTTTGGGGGGGCGGATTTTTGTTTTCTATGATTGCCCCCCCCCCCCCCCTTTTTTTTGTCTATTCCAGGTTGGTTTTAGGAGGCTTGATGTGCCTGCTGGGTGATCGCCGGCTTTTTTATTGGTGATTGCGTATTTTTGGCTTACCGGTGTGCCGCTCAGTGCCATTTTGTTTTACTTCTTTTCTGCTTATTGGGGCGTGTTGTTATTCGTCACGCGTCAGCATACACCGAGCAACATGTCAAAAAAACAAAACGCAGGCTTCTTCGCCCCTCGCGAGGGCCTCCGCAGCCACAATCCTGTGCGTGCGTGCATTCTCAGCGTTTTAAACACGGCATGTGTGTGCATGTGCTTGTGTGTTTGGCAGCGCCTATAAT
>NW_892334.1:0-705 GCF_000209065.1 Trypanosoma cruzi | reverse complement strand
CGGCTGATCGTTTTCGAGCGGCTGCTGCATCACACGTTGTGGCCCAAATTTTTGTTTCCAATTATGAATGGTGGGAGTCAGAGACACACTCTGTCACTATCTGTTTGCGTGTTCGTGCACTGGACACCAAACAACCCTGAACTATCCGCTGCTTGGAGGAATTTCGCGAGCTCTTGCCCACACGGGTGCTGCACTCGGCTGATCGTTTTCGAGCAGTGGCTGCTGCATCACACGTTGTGGCCCAAATTTTTGTTTCCAATTATGAATGGTGGGAGTCAGAGGCACTCTCTGTCAATATCTGTTTGCGTGTTCGTGCACTGGACACCAAACAACCCTGAATTATCCGCTGCTTGGAGGAATTTCGCGAGCTCTTGCCCACGAGGGTGCTGCACTCGGCTGATCGTTTTCGAGCGGCTGCTGCATCACACGTTGTGGCCCAAATTTTTGTTTCCAATTATGAATGGTGGGAGTCAGAGGCACTCTCTGTCACTATCTGTTTGCGTGTTCATGCACTGGACACCAAACAACCCTGAATTATCCGCTGCTTGGAGGAATTTCGCGAGCTCTTGCCCACACGGGTGCTGCACTCGGCTGATCGTTTTCGAGCGGCTGCTGCATCACACGTTGTGGCCCAAATTTTTGTTTCCAATTATGAATGGTGGGAGTCAGAGACACACTCTGTCACTATCTGTTTGCGTGTTCGTG
>NW_892333.1:0-705 GCF_000209065.1 Trypanosoma cruzi | reverse complement strand
GTTTGGTGTCCAGTGTGTGAACACGCAAACAGATAGTGACAGAGAGTGCCTCTGACTCCCACCATTCACAATCGGAAACAAAAATTTGGACCACAACGTGTGATGCAGCAGCCGCTCGAAAACGATCAGCCGAGTGCAGCACCCTTGTGGGCAAGAGCTCGCGAAATTCCTCCAAGCAGCGGATAGTTCAGGGTTGTTTGGTGTCCAGTGTGTGAACACGCAAACAGATAGTGACAGAGAGTGCCTCTGACTCCCACCATTCACAATCGGAAACAAAAATTTAGACCACAACGTGTGATGCAGCGACCGCTCGAAAACGATCAGCCGAGTGCAGCACCCTTGTGGGCAAGAGCTCGCGAAATTCCTCCAAGCAGCGGATAGTTCAGGGTTGTTTGGTGTCCAGTGTGTGAACACGCAAACAGATAGTGACAGAGAGTGCCTCTGACTCCCACCATTCATAATCGGAAACAAAAATTTGGACCACAACGTGTGATGCAGCGACCGCTCGAAAACGATCAGCCGAGTGCAGCACCCGTGTGGGCAAGAGCTCGCGAAATTCCTCCAAGCAGCGGATAATTCAGGGTTGTTTGGTGTCCAGTGTGTGAACACGCAAACAGATAGTGACAGAGAGTACCTCTGACTCCCACCATTCACAATCGGAAACAAAAATTTAGACCACAACGTGTGATGCAGCGGCCGCTCGAA
>NW_892332.1:0-705 GCF_000209065.1 Trypanosoma cruzi | reverse complement strand
TGAGGGGGTTTCTCCCTTGTTGGCTTTTTGTCTTTTTATTTGGAGGTCTTTTCTCCTTTTTTTTGTTTCCACTCTTTGCGTCTGATGCGTGTGTCTTTGTTCTTTTTTGCTTCTGTTCCCCTTTGTACCTTCGCCTTAGGAAGAATAACGACATGTCTCTCACCCTACAGTCCGAGCAGTTCCAGCACATTGTGCGTCTCCTGAACACCAACGTGGAGGGCAAGCGCAAGGTGCCTTTCGCACTCCGCATGGTGAAGGGTGTAGGTATCCGCTTTGCGTACATGGTGTGCAAGAAGGCCGGCATTGATGTGGAGCGCCGCGCCGGCACACTGACGGCCGAGGAGCTCGAGAGGATCTCCGAAGTCATCGCCGACCCTGCCAAGTTCAAGATCCCCGACTGGTTCCTTAACCGCCAGCGTGACCCCAAGACGGGCAAGACGGAGCACCTCACCAGTGCCATGGTAGACACTCGTCTCCGTGAGGATCTGGAGCGTCTGCGGAAGAACCGCGTGCATCGTGGTGTGCGCCACGCCTACGGTCTCCGTGTCCGTGGCCAGCACACTTGCACGTCGGGCCGCCACGGCAAGACGGTCGGTGTGTCCCGCACGAAGTGAGTTGTCTGGGCTATTTAATGGGTTCAGATTGCCAATGAAGGATTTGTTTGTACTTTTTTTGCTTTTTTTTTGTCATTACATTTATTTTTTT
>NW_892331.1:0-705 GCF_000209065.1 Trypanosoma cruzi | reverse complement strand
CGTTGTCCCCTGGAAAACGAAAAAGACGTGTTTAGGATGCGCAGCCGCAGCGTGGTTACTACTGTAAGTCGTCATATATCTAACGCCCGAGGCCACCGCTGCAGCTTGGATAATTCGACACGTCATGCTGTATCTAACGTCCGGGGCAGCCGCTGCAACTTGGATAATTCGACACGTCGTCCTGTATCTAGCGTCCGGGGCCACCGCCCTACCATTTTTTATTTCTTGCGGCGGCCAACCCCGGCAGTAAGGACAAAAAAAAGAATCGCGTTTTCTTTAATGTTTTTCCTGTTTGGGGGCGGGGATCTTTGTTTTCTATGATTGTCTCTTTTTTTTTGTCTGTTCCAGGTTGGTTTTGAGGACGCTTGATGTGCCTGCTGGGTGATCGCCGGCTTTTTTATTGGTGATTGCGTATTTTTGGCTTACCGGTGTGCCGCTCAGCGCCATTTTGTTTTACTTCTTTTCTGCTTATTGGGGCGTGTTGTTATTCGTCACGCGTCAGCACACACCGAGCAACATGTCAAAAAAAAAAATGCAGGTTTTTTCCCCCTCGCGAGGGCCTCGGCAGCCACAATCCTGTGCGTGCGTGCATTCTCAGCGTTTTAAGCACGGCATGTGTGTGCATGTGTGTGTGTGTTTGTCAGCGCCTATACAACAGAGCAGCTGTGCGCCACAAGAGAGTCTGAAGAAAGCAACGGCAGAGAG
>NW_892330.1:0-705 GCF_000209065.1 Trypanosoma cruzi | reverse complement strand
CGCGAGATCTTGCCCAAAGGGTGCTGCAGTCGGCGGATCGTTTTCGAGCGGCCGCTGCACCGCACGTTGTGGTCTAAATTTTTGTTTCGAATTATGAATGGTGGTGGTCAGAGACACTCTCTTTCAATGTCTGTTTGCGTGTTCACACACTGGACGCCAAACAACCCTGAACCATCCGCTGCTTGGAGGAATGTCGCCAGATCTTGCCCACAGGGGTGCTGCAGTCGGCGGATCGTTTTCGAGTGGCTGCTGCACCACACGCTGTGGTCTAAATTTTTGTTTCGAATTATGAATGGTGGTGGTCAGAGACACTCTCTTTCACTATCTGTTTGTGTGTTCACACACTGGACGCCAAACAACCCTGAACTATCCGCTGCTTGGAGGAATTTCGCGAGATCTTGCCCACAGGGGTGCTGCACTCGGCGGATCGTTTTCGAGCGGCTGCTGCACCACACGCTGTGGTCTAAATTTTTGTTTCGAATTATGAATGGTGGTGGTCAGAGACACTCTCTTTCAATGTCTGTTTGCGTGTTCACACACTGGACGCCAAACAACCCTGAACCATCCGCTGCTTGGAGGAATTTCGCGAGATCTTGCCCACAGGGGTGCTGCAGTCGGCGGATCGTTTTCGAGTGGCTGCTGCACCACACGCTGTGGTCTAAATTTTTGTTTCGAATATGAATGTGGTGGTCAGAGAACTCTCTT
>NW_892329.1:0-705 GCF_000209065.1 Trypanosoma cruzi | reverse complement strand
TGAACACACAGAGGAAAGGGAAAATACAGAAACAGAAACTCACACATATAGGAAACTCGCCACCACAGACAGCAGCAGGAAAACATCCACGGAACGGAGAGAATGCAGAGGTAATCAACGGCACGGCAGGGGCAATTGCCGAATGCGGAGAGCAGTTTTGTTATAATACCACAGTCGCCGTACCAAAGCCAAAGGATTCAAGAGGGGCTTCTTCTATACTTGTGGAATATGACGCCCAAGAGGGTACAGGATGACTGTTTTTTCTTTTCCTCATCCCTCCCGCCCGGGTTGGTTCGGATCATTGTTTTGCTTTTATTTGTTTGGCGGACAGGGTACGTTTTTACAATGGGTATGGGGGTTAACAACTTTTTGGGGAGTGTGGTGGGGGTGTGGTGTGGAAATGGAGGCCATGTAGTTGGTCACAGAATCGGTGCGATCAGGTCGGGGCACCATTCACGGTCGTGGTACGACCTTATTAAAAAAAAAAAAAAAAAAAAAAAAAAAAAAAAAAATTATTGATACAGTTTCTGTACTATATTGGTACGCGAAGCTTCCAACCCGCCTCTGGCGGTTATGTTTGGTCAATTTCTTTTGACCGGGGTCTACGGACCCCTTTTTTTTTTTTTTTTTTTTTGGGGGGCTGTCCGCCATATCCATATACCCCTATATATATATACCCATATATATATAGCCCCGTACCCCCTT
>NW_892328.1:0-705 GCF_000209065.1 Trypanosoma cruzi | reverse complement strand
CTCAGGTGGCCTCCCGCCTGTTAACGGCACCTCTTCCGCCCCCCAGCGACCGACAATCAATGTGCACAGAGGTCTTGTTGCCTTGCAGCATGAGTGCCACTTGGTATTCTTTCTTCGACACCCGCCCACACGCGGTGCCGGCCTCATTGCTGTGCGTCCCACGGACTGCACGAAAGGAGGATTGGAGGAACAGGCCGGATGCCGCAATGAAGTGTGAAGGATGTTGTGTGGGCTGGTGGAACAGCAAGATCTCTTTTAAATTTATTCAATGGAGGCAATATATGTATACACAAACACATGCTCTTATTTTGCCGCTTGGCGCATGAAATAAACGTCCTGCCGAATAAATTTTATTTATTTATTCCGGGATTCCTGCCGGACACTCGACTCTTTTCTTGTTTTTATTGCTTAACTTCTGGTTTGCAGGGCGGTGTGCAAGTTCTGCAATTGTACTGATTTCCTCTGCCTCGACGTGCGTGCTGCTCCTGCTGCTGTTTGTTACTTTGGCTGTGTTACTTTTTTCTCTGCTTACTTCTGCTCTGCGTTGACGGGGAGTTATTTTGTGCTGAAGGCTGCACGCAAGTGACAGGAGTGATGATGATGACCGGCCGTGTGCTGCTGGTGTGTGCCCTCTGCGTGCTGTGGTGCGGTGCCGGATGGGTTTATGCGAGAGAATTCGAGAACAACGCACTGGGTGGCTGCATG
>NW_892327.1:0-705 GCF_000209065.1 Trypanosoma cruzi | reverse complement strand
GGACAATTGTTACTTACATCATTGAGGGAACAACAATGTAACGTAATATGGTGGAAATGCTTATTTGTATTTATCATATAGTAATACTAATATCTTGTAATTCAATATGTCTGTTGTGTGTTTCATGGAACGTACTAAACGTACGGCTGACAATCTTAGTTCGGCTTAATTTTGGATAGAAGAAGCAAATAGATATTTTAAACATCTTGATGAATCATGCTAAGGTTTATTTCCCGATTAGATCTATTTTCTTTTTTTACTCGATGAAGAAGAAGGAGGAGAAATATCGGAGTTCCATGCTTGTTTCATCGAAAATTGTTAAAAATATGATCGATTCTTATCCATGCAGCTGTTATTGATCCTTTTCAGGCAGCAGCCCTTTCATCTTTGATCTTTGCATTGATTACAGTTCATAACAAGGAGATTTCACTTTTCAGTTGAATAAACAGTTCACATTCCTTGTCCATTCTTACAAATATTTACATATGGGAAGAGTGTTTTAGTGATTTATGAAATGAAATGAGCAGCATTAGTTGAAATTGAAATGAATGCAATCAGTGATTGCCAATAGCATTTGTGTGTTGGATGTTTGCTTAGAACGGTCAGTTGGCAATAGTTCCGTGCTATGAAGTTCTTCCGTAGACAACAACACACTGCTATTAGATTGGTTGGTCTTCACTTTTTTTTCCGTAACTTCCTTTCAAT
>NW_892326.1:0-705 GCF_000209065.1 Trypanosoma cruzi | reverse complement strand
GGATCTTCCGTGAGCTTTCGCGCGCGTCGCCGCAGGATGATAGAGGAAAACGGACCGCCCGACGAGCCCCCATACTTGCATAAGCCTCTCCAAGGTAGCCGGGTTCAACCGGCTCTGGATCCACTCCGCCCTCAATACGGACACGTTGGCTTGCTGTAGCGGGATGATTCTTTCATCTTTTGGAAGGGCCAAACGCGTCCTTGTCGTTTTGGCGCGATGGCGATAAAAGTCATGAGAAAATAAACGCTCCTCCGCTCTCAACCAGGGTTCCTGCCCTTCCGCCGTTTCTCCCTTCACATCAATGCGACCAGCGACGATACCTGGGTCAGCAGTGTGGTGTACCTCCCCAAATATCAAACAGTATTCTGGGAAAGGTCGAACGGGTCGACGTGCACCGCCAACTGCGAGATCGCGTGAGGATCCAATTTTGTGTCTCCACGATTGGAGCGGCGTGTCTCAACGCACCGCGTTCTATGGAATGCGCCGTGGCATTCCAGGGAACCAGAGCTCGTTCGACTCTGGCGGTCGTAAGATTCGTGAGCTTTTCGTTTTCTTGAAGTGTCCTGCATAACTTTATAGTGTCGAACGCGTCCTGCCCTCGTATCCCGACGAACCGCGAAGCGCGGTGGGGATCTGCTTTCGCCGTCCTCGGCGCCCCGGACCAATCCAAAGTTATGGTTCCGTCCGGCTCCGGTGTGAATTGTT
>NW_892325.1:0-705 GCF_000209065.1 Trypanosoma cruzi | reverse complement strand
CCCTTCAAAGGTCGACTGCGTGTCTTGTCCCCCACGGAGACACATCCAATATCGCTGGTATTTACATAAGTCACCATATTTGTTCTTGAACAGGTGGTTTCTTCAACTACACTCATGGTAGGCCGAACAACGATTGGAGCGGCAACGCGTGTAATAACGGGGGAATTCGCAACGGGGTTAGACCAAGGAACCTCTGCCGAAGAAATTAGGTCCCACGGACGATTGGCCTTAAAAACTGCCCATTGAAGTAGACAAGAGGCCCCATCTGCCGGATTCCAAAGTGCAGGAAAAGGAATGGGAATGTGGTCCGGAGCCCAAGTGTCAATGATGCAGATTTGACCCACCTCGGACGGTGGTACGTGTGGTTTTAACGCAGGTCTGGGGAGAAACCCCTCAATAGGACTTAGTAGACGCTGATAAAGTTTTCCAAGAAGACCAGCCCAACGAGATCGAATAACCCTCCGCATTTTCATGGCATCTTTTGGAGCATACGTTTGGGACATAACTTCATAGAGGCGTTCAAGTTCTTTCAGTTCCCGGTCAGCGTGTTCGTCCACAACAATAGGTGCAATCTTCACATCACCGTCTCTTACAACATATGCATAGACTTGATTGCAGGAGGTTTGACTGTACATAACGATGCTCACAGACTGCTGGAGACTGTATTCTCGTAGCTGATGCGCAGAGAATACTTGGGCCATTGGC
>NW_892324.1:0-704 GCF_000209065.1 Trypanosoma cruzi | reverse complement strand
CACTCGCACTGATTCCATCTGTTTCGTGGTTTGTGCGGCTGCGGCTGCGGTGGTGGCCGCGTGAGAGTGAGTGTGAGAGAGCCATGCACCGCCCGCATACACACACTTCCTTCTCTCTCTGTGTGTGTGTCCCCTTGCATGGACTCTCGTCGTCGCCTCACCCCACGAAGCACACACAATAATGTGCCCATTGTATATATGCATGCACACCCATGCAGGCCCGTTGGTGCTCTCTTTTGCACGACACGCACCGCTGCCGTCCTGCCTGGCTGCATGGGCGGAGCACCGTAACTGTTTCTGTTTTGTTTTCATTGCATTGAGTGGGCGACCTCTCTCTCTCTCCCTGTGTGTGTGTTTTGCTTTACGGGAGCAATGAGAGTGTGTGTGCGCTGGTAGTCCCACGCTTCGGCTTTTTGTTTTGTTTTTCTTTTTGATTTTGTGGTTGAGTGCACCCATTCCGCGGCTGCGTGTGTGTGTGTGTGATGATATGAGTAATTTGCGTGTGTGCTTATCTGCCTCTCTCTGCCGTTGCTTTCTTCAGACTCTCTTGTGGCGCACAGCTGCTCTGCAAGTATAGGCGCTGACAAACACACACACACATGCACACACATGCCGTGCTTAAAACGCTGAGAATGCACGCACGCACAGGATTGTGGCTGCCGAGGCCCTCGCGAGGGGGAAAAAACCTGCATGTTTTTTTTTGA
>NW_892323.1:0-704 GCF_000209065.1 Trypanosoma cruzi | reverse complement strand
GAAATTCCTCCAAGCAGCGGATAGTTCAGGGTTGTTTGGTGTCCAGTGTGTGCACACGCAAACATACATTGAAAGAGAGTGTCTCTGACTCCCGCCATTCATAATTCAAAACAAAAATTTAGACCACAGCGTGTGGTGCAGCAGCCACTCGAAAACGATCCGCCGAGTGCAGCACCATTGTGGGCAGGAGCTCGCGAAATTCCTCCAAGCAGCGGATAGTTCAGGGTTGTTTGGTGTCCAGTGTGTGAACACGCAACATACATTGAAAGAGAGTGTCTCTGACTCCCGCCATTCATAATTCAAAACAAAAATTTAGACCACAGCGTGTGGTGCAGCAGCCGCTCGAAAACGATCCGCCGAGTGCAGCACCATTGTGGGCAAGAGCTCGCGAAATTCCTCCAAGCAGCGGATAGTTCAGGGTTGTTTGGTGTCCAGTGTGTGAACACGCAAACATACATTGAAAGAGAGTGCCTCTGACTCCCGCCATTCATAATTCGAAACAAAAATTTAGACCACAGCGTGTGGTGCAGCAGCCGCTCGAAAACGATCCGCCGAGTGCAGCACCATTGTGGGCAAGAGCTCGCGAAATTCCTCCAAGCAGCGGATAATTCAGGGTTGTTTGGTGTCCAGTGTGTGCACACGCAAACATACATTGAAAGAGAGTGTCTCTGACTCCCGCCATTCATAATTCAAAACAAAAATTT
>NW_892322.1:0-704 GCF_000209065.1 Trypanosoma cruzi | reverse complement strand
ATTATGAATGGTGGTGGTCAGAGGCATTCTCTTTCAATGTCTGTTTGCGTGTTCACACACTGGACGCCAAACAACCCTGAACTATCCGCTGCTTGGAGGAATGTCGCGAGATCTTGCCCACAAGGGTGCTGCAGTCGGATAATCGTTTTCGAGCGGCTGCTGCACCACACGCTGTGGTCTAAATTTTTGTTTCGAATTATGAATGGTGGTGGTCAGAGGCACTCTCTTTCAATGTCTGTTTGCGTGTTCACACACTGGACGCCAAACAACCCTGAACTATCCGCTGCTTGGAGGAATGTCGCGAGATCTTGCCCACAAGGGTGCTGCAGTCGGATAATCGTTTTCGAGTGGCTGCTGCACCACACGCTGTGGTCTAAATTTTTGTTTCGAATTATGAATGGTGGTGGTCAGAGGCACTCTCTTTCAATGTCTGTTTGCGTGTTCACACACTGGACGCCAAACAACCCTGAACTATCCGCTGCTTGGAGGAATGTCGCGAGATCTTGCCCACAAGCGTGCTGCAGTCGGATAATCGTTTTCGAGTGGCTGCTGCACCACACGCTGTGGTCTAAATTTTTGTTTTGAATTATGAATGGTGGTGGTCAGAGGCACTCTCTTTCAATGTCTGTTTGCGTGTTCACACACTGGACGCCAAACAACCCTGAACTATCCGCTGCTTGGAGGAGTTTCGCGAGATCTTGCCC
>NW_892321.1:0-704 GCF_000209065.1 Trypanosoma cruzi | reverse complement strand
GAACACGCAAACAGATAGTGACAGAGAGTACCTCTGACCCCCACCATTCATAATTGGAAACAAAAATTTAGACCACGACGTGTGATGTAGCAGCCGCTCGAAAACGATCAGCCGAGTGCAGCACCCGTGTGGGCAAGAGCTCGCGAAATTCCCCCAAGCAGCGGATAATTCAGGGTTGTTTGGCGTCCAGTGTGTGAACACGCAAACAGATATTAACAGAGAGTACCTCTGACCCCCATCATTCATAATTGGAAACAAAAATTTAGACCACGACGTGTGATGCAGCAGCCGCTCGAAAACGATCAGCCGAGTGCAGCACCCGTGTGGGCAAGAGCTCGCGAAATTCCCCCAAGCAGCGGATAATTCAGGGTTGTTTGGCGTCCAGTGTGTGAACACGCAAACAGATATTAACAGAGAGTACCTCTGACCCCCATCATTCATAATTGGAAACAAAAATTTAGACCACGACGTGTGATGCAGCAGCCGCTCGAAAACGATCAGCCGAGTGCAGTACCCGTGTGGGCAAGAGCTCGCGAAATTCCTCCAAGCAGCGGATAATTCAGGGTTGTTTGGTGTCCAGTATGTGAACACGCACACAGATATTGACAGAGAGTACCTCTGACCCCCACCATTCATAATTGGAAACAAAAATTTAGACCACGACGTGTGATGTAGCAGCCGCTCGAAAACGATCAGCCGAGGCA
>NW_892320.1:0-704 GCF_000209065.1 Trypanosoma cruzi | reverse complement strand
GCCGGCAAATCGGCCTCTTGTTGAGGTTTAATTTCACTTGCTGTCGCACACACGGAAGGGCAGCAGCACAGGGCGAGCACCAACAGGGCGCACAGCAGACGGCACGTCATCATCGTGAGTGTGGTCGTTCAGTGGTGTGGAGCTGATCTGCACAGTGAGGGACATGGAGAGCAACAGGGGAGACGAGAGGTGCGGCAGAAACACACACAGAGGGCACACCACATGAGGAGAGGGCAGCAGCCAGGCATGCACCGTACGCCGCACACCACGCACGACACACACTCCAATCCACGGCAACAGGCACACACACACAGCCCTGCCGCAACACCAACACACAGATGGAAGAGGGAGAAGCAAACAGGAGCGGCACACAAGGCTCCACCGCATGCACATACGGCGAGAGCGGTCCGTCGTGTCGGCACTCCTCACGGAGGGTACGCACACAAGAGGAGTTGCAACGCACACAGCAACACAAAAGCAAAGTAACAATTAAAAAGGAATGATCCACGCACACCACGTGAATTGATGGTCCACGGGAAGTGCAGTCAATATTCATCACAAAAATAATTCAGTTGCCTTTGGTCTTCGTTCAAATACATCAACACACTCCTTCAAGGATTTAACATTCCTGCTTTTCATACCGCAGAGACAGGGACCGAATACAGGGCTTGAGCCAAGTTGCATTTTCTCGTACGTCGCATTCT
>NW_892319.1:0-704 GCF_000209065.1 Trypanosoma cruzi | reverse complement strand
CGCCTTTTTTCCGCGTATGCCGCGCTTCTTCCTGTGTTTTCCGGTGTTTTTGCCTTGCTCGCCACTCGGCTGCATTTGCTGTTCCACACTCGCCATGTGCGTCTTTTCCGCCCCCTGACGCCGTCCACGGCGCTATCCCGGGGCCGACATCCCGGACCCTGACCCCTCCCCAGTGTGGCCTGGGAGGGGGGGGGGGGGTTTTTGTACACGGTCCCAAGTGCCGCGAAGGACCCCTCATCAAAATTGAAAACCGTTGTGGAACACAACTCCTTTCAACTAACGCTATTATTGATACAGTTTCTGTACTATATTGGTACGCGAAGCTTCCAACCCGCCTCTGGCGGTTATGTTTGGTCAATTTCTTTTGACCGGGGTCTACGGACCCCTTTTTTTTTTTTTTTTTTTTTTGTGGGTCTGTCCGCCATATCCATATACCCCTATATATATATACCCATATATATATAGCCCCGTACCCCCTCGTGCGGCTGCCCCCCCCCCCCCAAGTTGCGTGTCCGCCACCTCCTTCGGGCCCCCTCATTTTCCCTTCATGGCTGCTATTGCCGGCATCTTTGTTTTGTTTTGGGTTTTCCCCGCCCCGTTCCTTTTATTCCCCTTTTTTCCGCGTATGCCGCGCTTCTTCCTGGGTTTTCCGGGGTTTTTGCTTTGCTCGCACACTCGGCTGCATTTGCTGTTCCACACTCGCC
>NW_892318.1:0-704 GCF_000209065.1 Trypanosoma cruzi | reverse complement strand
TGGTCTAAATTTTTGTTGCGAATTATGAATGGTGGTGGTCAGAGACACTCTCTTTCAATGTCTGTTTGCGTGTTCACACACTGGACACCAAACAACCCTGAACTATCCGCTGCTTGGAGGAACTTCGCGAGATCTTGCCCACAGGGGTGCTGCACTCGGCGGATCGTTTTCGAGCGGCTGCTGCACCACACGTTGTGGTCTAAATTTTTGTTGCGAATTATGAATGGTGGTGGTCAGAGACACTCTCTTTCAATGTCTGTTTGCGTGTTCACACACTGGACACCAAACAACCCTGAACTATCCGCTGCTTGGAGGAACTTCGCGAGATCTTGCCCACAGTGGTGCTGCAGTCGGCGGATCGTTTTCGAGCGGCTGCTGCACCACACGTTGTGGTCTAAATTTTTGTTGCGAATTATGGATGGTGGTGGTCAGAGACACTCTCTTTCAATGTCTGTTTGCGTGTTCACACACTGGACACCAAACAACCCTGAACTATCCGCTGCTTGGAGGAACTTCGCGAGATCTTGCCCACAGTGGTGCTGCACTCGGCGGATCGTTTTCGAGCGGCTGCTGCACCACATGCTGTGGTCTAAATTTTTGTTGCGAATTATGGATGGTGGTGGTCAGAGACACTCTCTTTCAATGTCTGTTTGCGTGTTCACACACTGGACACCAAACAACCCTGAACTATCCGCTGCTTGGAG
>NW_892317.1:0-704 GCF_000209065.1 Trypanosoma cruzi | reverse complement strand
ACAACGCCCCTGGACACGAATCCCGCTACAAACAGTCACCTCGCAGTGTCTGGAGCGGCGTGAGTCCCGACGACCGCCTCGTCTCTCCCAACGACGTGAAATTGACACTGCGTGATTTGGGCGGCAACAACACCGTGCGTGCGTGCGTGTCTTGTGTGTTGCTCCTTCTTCTGGGATTGTATTTGGGTCGTGGCAGTCTGTGAGCCACGGAGTGGGGATCTGCGACGCCTCACGGAGAATACATGCCGCACTGCCCATCCTTTTTTATGCCACCGTTTTTTTAGTTTTACTGTTCGTTTATTTCGTTGATGTTTTTACTTTTTAATGTTTTTTTACTTAATTTACCCGAAGTAGTAAGTACCGTTGTTTTTCCCTTTTGTAATGTTCGGTTGCTGCACACTGAAATGGGTGAAGTGTTCCCCTTTTTTTGCTTTTGTTGTTGCCCACACACGGTACAGGCCTCATTGCTGTGCGTTCCACGGAATGCACGAAAGGATGATTGGAAGAAAAGGCCGGATGCCGCATGAAATGTGAAGAATTTTGTGTGGGCTGGTGGAACAGTGCGATCTCATTTATTTTAATTCCGCTTCTTTTTTGTTGGTGCGGGCAATATGTATATACACGAGCACACGGTTGGTCGTCTTGTGCTGCTCGGTCCATGAAATAAAAGTCCCGCCAAATAAATTTTTACTTCATTTTTTTCT
>NW_892316.1:0-704 GCF_000209065.1 Trypanosoma cruzi | reverse complement strand
CCAAACAACCCTGAATTATCCGCTTCTTGGAGGAATTTCGCGAGCTCTTGCCCACAAGGGTGCTGCAGTCGGCGGATCGTTTTCGAGCGGCTGCTGCACCACACGTTGTGGTCTAAATTTTTGTTTCGAATTATGAATGGCGGGAGTCAGAGACACTCTCTTTCAATGTATGTTTGCGTGTGCACACACTGGACACCAAACAACCCTGAATTATCCGCTTCTTGGAGGAGTTTCGCGAGCTCTTGCCCACAATGGTGCTGCAGTCGGCGGATCGTTTTCGAGCGGCTGCTGCACCACACGCTGTGGTCTAAATTTTTGTTTCGAATTATGAATGGCGGGAGTCAGAGGCACTCTCCTTCAATGTATGTTTGCGTGTGCACACACTGGACACCAAACAACCCTGAATTATCCGCTTCTTGGAGGAGTTTCGCGAGCTCTTGCCCACAAGGGTGCTGCAGTCGGCGGATCGTTTTCGAGCGGCTGCTGCACCACACGCTGTGGTCTAAATTTTTGTTTCGAATTATGAATGGCGGGAGTCAGAGGCACTCTCTTTCAATGTATGTTTGCGTGTGCACACACTGGACACCAAACAACCCTGAATTATCCGCTTCTTGGAGGAGTTTCGCGAGCTCTTGCCCACAATGGTGCTGCAGTCGGCGGATCGTTTTCGAGCCGGCTGCTGCACCACACGCTGTGGTCTAAAT
>NW_892315.1:0-704 GCF_000209065.1 Trypanosoma cruzi | reverse complement strand
CAGTCTCATTTGCCGCGGAGCGATGCCTCGCGGGATGCCCAGCAGCCGGACGCAACAACATCCGAAATGCCAAATCCAGAAGTGCCAGGGGCGCTGGAGGCCAAGATCACTGATCATAAGAAGTCTCCCTCTCTTGGAGTGACGGTCTCAGCGGGCGGAGGTGTTGCCGACCAGCACAGTTGGCCGAAAAATAACTGTTTCATTTTGTTGGTGGAATTCAAGTGCCAGCGTGTGAAGCGGTGCGAGAGCAATTTTTTTATTGTTCCCGGCCAGTACGCCATTGTGCAGGGTGATCGTGGGTATGACTGCGGCGTTGTGAACCAATGCAGCGAGTGGAATGCGGAAAAAGGCTGCTTTGTTCGCGAGGAGAGCTTGGATGGCACGATGGTGAATGTTGCCCGCATGAAGTCTGATATGAGTCGAGTACTGCGAGTGGCAAGCGAGGAGGAGGTAGAGCGCCTCTTTGGTGAAATTGCACGGAACGAGAACCTTGCATTGAGGACATGCCGTGAGATTGTTGCACGCCTGGGGCTCGAAATGGATGTGGTAGACTGTGAGTACCAGTTTGATCAGCAGAAGATCAGCTTTTACTATGAGTCCTCTCGTTCAATCGACTTTCGGCATCTTAACAGCGAGCTTTACCGCATTTTTGGTGTTCGCATTTGGCTGCAGAATGTCAACAACGCCGTGAAGAAAGTGTACCT
>NW_892314.1:0-704 GCF_000209065.1 Trypanosoma cruzi | reverse complement strand
GAGTGTCTCTGACTCCCACCATTCACAATCGGAAACAAAAATTTAAACCACAACGTGTGATGCAGCGGCCGCTCGAAAACGATCAGCCGAGTACAGCACCCTTGTGGGCAGGAGCTCGCGAAATTCCTCCAAGCAGCGGATAATTCAGGGTTGTTTGGTGTCCAGTGTGTGAACACGCAAACAGATATTGACAGAGACTGCCTCTGACTCCCACCATTCACAATCGGAAACAAAAATTTAGACCACAACGTGTGATGCAGCGGCCGCTCGAAAACGATCAGCCGAGTACAGCACCCTTGTGGGCAGGAGCTCGCGAAATTCCTCCAAGCAGCGGATAATTCAGGGTTGTTTGGTGTCCAGTGTGTGAACACGCAAACAGATATTGACAGAGACTGCCTCTGACTCCCACCATTCACAATCGGAAACAAAAATTTAGACCACAACGTGTGATGCAGCGGCCGCTCGAAAACGATCAGCCGAGTGCAGCACCCTTGTGGGCAAGAGCTCGCGAAATTCCTCCAAGCAGCGGATAGTTCAGGGTTGTTTGGTGTCCAGTGTGTGAACACGCAAACAGATATTGACAGAGAGTGTCTCTGACTCCCACCATTCACAATCGGAAACAAAAATTTAAACCACAACGTGTGATGCAGCGGCCGCTCGAAAACGATCAGCCGAGTACAGCACACGGTGGGCAGGAGCTCGCG
>NW_892312.1:0-704 GCF_000209065.1 Trypanosoma cruzi | reverse complement strand
GCAGCCGCTCAAAAACAGCGTCATCCAGTAAACGAAGATGCTGCCAACTCTGTTGAACGAAGAGCTTAGGACCGCACAAAAGCTTCTGGTATGACTAAAAAGGGGGGGCATGCGGATTTTTGAACATGCTGCCGCGACAGAAGCATAACGCGTTTGCTCTGCGTGAATTCAACCAGAATGCTTTCAAAACGACGTGTGCGACGCCTCTGGCCACTGCTACAACACGGTTGGAAAGGCACCAAGGCAGCATACAAGTGTCAAAGCACACCATAACACGCGCCAGCCATCACAGGGCCACTGGAATCTGGACGGACGGGAAGAGTATGTGACCGGTGCGTTTGGAGGTTTGTGACGATGCGTGCCCGTCTGGGGAGGAGGATGTTTGCTGGAGCGATGGCATTTGACGCTGGTATAATGGAGGGTGCTCTGTTTCCTCTTCATGCTATTTCTGTTGATCTTTGGTGCTGACTTCCCTCCGCCACACTTCCCCCGTTTTGTGTGCGTTGGAGGATGTTGTGTGGAGGCGCCGGCCAGTATGAGGGCCTTGGCGGTGCTTTTCCCGAGACTGGTGTTTGTTCCCTCCGTGTGTTTGTGCTGCTTCTTGCTTTTCCCCTGTCATCTTCTCCTCCTTTGTTACTGCGTGGGGAGTGGCCGCATGCTCACGGGCCATGTTGATCGTGAGTGCGTCTTGACGACATCCATCC
>NW_892311.1:0-704 GCF_000209065.1 Trypanosoma cruzi | reverse complement strand
TCATCCGGGGACGCGGGTTCGATTCCCGCAGAAGCCTAAGTTTTTGCCATTTTTTTTTTTTTTGAATTCTTGTTTCATATTGCTTTTTAAACTTCTGGTTTGCAGGACGGTGTGCGAGTTCTGCAATCGCACTGATTCCATCTGTTTCGTGGTTTGTGCGGCTGCGGCTGCGGTGGTGGCCGCGTGAGAGTGAGTGTGAGAGAGCCATGCACCGCCCGCATACACACACTTCCTTCTCTCTCTGTGTGTGTGTCCCCTTGCATGGACTCTCGTCGTCGCCTCACCCCACGAAGCACACACAATAATGTGCCCATTGTATATATGCGTGCACACCCATGCAGGCCCGTTGGTGCTCTCTTTTGCACGCCTCGCACCGCTGCCGTCCTGCCTGGCTGCATGGGCGGAGCTCCGTTACTGTTTCTGTTTTGTTTTCATTGCATTGAGTGGGCGACCTCTCTCTCTCTCCCTGTGTGTGTGTTTTGCTTTACGGGAGCAATGAGAGTGTGTGTGCGCTGGTCGTCCCCCGCTTCGGCTTTTTGTTTTGTTTTCCTTTTTGATTTTGTGGTTGAGTGCACCCCTTCCGCGGCTGCGTGTGTGTGTGTGTGATGATATGAGTAATTTGCGTGTGTGCTTTTCTGCCTCTCTCTGCCGTTGCTTTCTTCAGACTCTCTTGTGGCGCTCAGCTGCTCTGCATGTTTTGGCGC
>NW_892310.1:0-704 GCF_000209065.1 Trypanosoma cruzi | reverse complement strand
GTGGATAGGTCCATGCAGGGAGGAAACACGGTACTCTTCCCTCGCTCCCTGTCACGAGGCATGGCACTGCGCATATCCAGTGCATCTGCATCACCCACATACGTCCCTTTGGGGAATTGCCTCGGTAGTCACCAAGCACGCGCCGCTAGAAAGTGCACTCCCAGTCTATGCTGCTTCTCCTGAGCGACCTTGCTGCCTTGCCGCACAAACAATTCCACAATTTACGCATTATGACTGCAGACACGTGCCAGTGAGGATTCCCGCCCTTTCCCTCAGCCTTACCAAGTGCGTACACCATACAAATGCCGGTCATAGGGCAGACGCACACAGGCGCAGATACCCGTGACAGTGCGTGAGACACTCGCCGCAGAATGAGGTGCCGCAGGTCTCCGCTCACTGATCCAGATTGACCACGCTGAAGCCCACAATTCCCGTGGGTTTGGCATCCCGATGGGTCGTCGTGGTTCGTTGGCTCCCATCGTGGAGGAGTGCCAAGCAAGCAAGAATCAAAAGCCTGGACACTCTGTGGAGCCAAAAAGATAGAAAACACGGGCTGGCGCGGGCACAGCTAAGCGCCATGGGAGAAACATGTCAGCCCATCCCATGGAAAACACTTCACCAACGCCACTGCAACATTGGCCTCTTGCTTCTTGGGTGTGTCACTCCTCTCTTCACTCCATGCCAGCCTCCGTTCAATTCTACGC
>NW_892309.1:0-703 GCF_000209065.1 Trypanosoma cruzi | reverse complement strand
CATTTACCTGCGTAACCGCAAATGCAAGTACGAAAAGACATCCAAACGCCAACAACAATCGCGGTCCACAGCCTAGTGGACGCCTCATTGTCGGTCAATTACTTCTTATGTCAACGATGGTTCCTCGCCTTCCCCTCCCTTCTCTACGTGTGTTCCCCCCCCCCTCGATCTTCTCGTTGGCCAAAGCCCTCCTGAACCCAAAACTCGTGGTCCTTTTGTGTGTGTGCGTGTCTGTACCTCAACACTATGCGTTCCAAGGAGAGGGTGAACGACAGCAGCAAAAGAGGGCGTGTTCTTCCCTTTGCAAGAAAATTCCCGCGGCGGGTGCTGGTTGCACCTTGTGGAAGCAGTTGTATTTTTATTTTATTTTATTTTTCTTTCATGTGCATACGTGAATTATTGCCGGCTTGTCTATCGAGCCGCAACTGTCCGGCAGGCCGACTGCAAGCATATGAACGGCAGGCAAATGTATAAGAAGACTTAAATTACCATTTAGGTTTATTTCCAGAAGAAAAATCAGGGAGGAGAGTGGGGCACAGAGGAAAAATTGATGAATGTAAACAGGAAAAATATTTAAAAAATGAATAATAATAAAAAAGGGAGAAAAAAAAAAATTGAAAGAAGAAGCGGCGAGAAGAACGGCCGTGACGAGTGGTCGCAATGCGGTTTGTAGAATTGCCGCCATTAAAGAAATTGACTGGGA
>NW_892308.1:0-703 GCF_000209065.1 Trypanosoma cruzi | reverse complement strand
TTTCGTTTTCTACTGCCTCTCTCCCAACTGTTGTGTAGGTCTCTGCGGCGCCTCGGCATCGGTGCTTGGCCGCATTGTGGCGTGCCGTGCGCTTTTTCCTCTGCTTTGGCCGCAGGTCTCCTGCCCCCGCCCTTCTCTCCTCCCTTTGTTTCCCAAGATCAAAGCCAAGCCAAGGAACCCAACCATACTTTATTATTATTTGTTTTTTGTTTTTCGCAGACAAGGATGGCAACCCCGAAGCAGGCAGCGAAGAAGGCGTCCAAGAAGCACAGCGGCGGCCGCTCCGCGAAGGCCGGTCTGATCTTCCCCGTGGGCCGTGTGGGCTCGCTGCTGCGCCGCGGCCAGTATGCCCGCCGCATCGGCGCGTCGGGCGCTGTGTACATGGCGGCGGTGCTGGAGTACCTGACAGCCGAGCTGCTGGAGCTGTCCGTGAAGGCGGCGAGCCAGCAGGCAAAGAAGCCGAAGCGCCTGACACCCCGCACGGTGACGCTTGCCGTGCGCCACGACGACGACCTCGGCATGCTCCTGAAGGATGTGACGCTGTCGCGTGGTGGTGTGATGCCGAGCCTGAACAAGGCGCTGGCGAAGAAGCACAAGAGCAGCAAGAAGGCGAGGGCGACGCCCAGCGCTTAGAGCGGCCTTCAGGCCAGGCGCAGGGAGGGGGCGCAACATGTTAGATGCACCTGGGTGGCCGTCGTCGCTG
>NW_892307.1:0-703 GCF_000209065.1 Trypanosoma cruzi | reverse complement strand
ATCCCCCATAAGGTTATCGTCCCCCATAAGGTGATTATCATCCCCCATAAGGTTATCGTCCCCCATAAGGTTATCGTCCCCCATAAGGTTATCGTCCCCCATAAGGTTATCGTCCCCCATAAGGTTATCGTCCCCCATAAGGTTATCGTCCCCCATAAGGTTATCGTCCCCCATAAGGTTATCGTCCCCCATAAGGTTATCATCCCCCATAAGGTTATCATCCCCCATAAGGTTATCATCCCCCATAAGGTTATCATCCCCCATAAGGTTATCGTCCCCCATAAGGTTATCATCCCCCATAAGGTTATCATCCCCCATAAGGTTATCATCCCCCATAAGGTTATCGTCCCCCATAAGGTTATCGTCCCCCATAAGGTTATCGTCCCCCATAAGGTTATCGTCCCCCATAAGGTTATCATCCCCCATAAGGTTATCATCCCCCATATGGTTATCGTCCCCCATAAGGTTATCGTCCCCCATAAGGTTATCGTCCCCCATAAGGTTATCATCCCCCATAAGGTTATCGTCCCCCATAAGGTTATCGTCCCCCATAAGGTTATCGTCCCCCATAAGGTTATCATCCCCCATAAGGTTATCGTCCCCCATAAGGTTATCGTCCCCCATAAGGTTATCATCCCCCATAAGGTTATCGTCCCCCACAAGGTTATCGTCCCCCATAAGGTTATCATCCCCCATAAGGTTA
>NW_892306.1:0-703 GCF_000209065.1 Trypanosoma cruzi | reverse complement strand
TCTCACGCGGCCACCACCGCAGCCGCAGCCGCACACACCACGAAACTGATGGAATCAGTGCGATTGCAGAACTCGCACACCGTCCTGCAAACCAGAAGTTTAAAAAGCAATAAGAAACAAGAATTCCAAAAAAAAAAGGAAAAAAACTTAGGCTTCTTCGGGGCTCGAACCCGCACCCCGGATGAAATTGTGAGCTTGTTTTGCCACTGAGCTAAAAAAAATGTGGTCGCGCGACCCATTTTCACGTAAGGTGTTAAGTTCGATCTTCGAACAATCGAGCACATTTGCGTTGTCCCCTGGAAAACGAAAGCGACATGTTTAGGGTGCGCCGCCGCAGCGTGGATACCTCGATTCGTCGTCATATATCTCTCGTACGGGGCCGCAGCCGCAGCGTGAATACTTCGATTCGTCGTCATATATCTCTCGTACGGGGCCGTCGCCGCAGCGTGGATACATCGATTCGTTGTCATGTATCTCTCGTTCGGGGCGGACCGCCGCAACTTGGATAATTCGACACGTCGTCATGTATCTCTCGTCCGGGGCAGCCGCTGCAACTTGGATAATTCGACACGTCGTCATGTATCTCTCGTCCGGGGCCACCGCCCTACTCTTTTTTATTCCCTGCGGCGGCCAACCCCGGCAGTAAGGACAAAAAACAGGATCGCGTTTTTTTTTAATGCTTTTCCCTGTTTGGGGGGGCGGG
>NW_892305.1:0-703 GCF_000209065.1 Trypanosoma cruzi | reverse complement strand
CCCCATAAGGTTATCGTCCCCCATAAGGTTATCGTCCCCCATGAGGTTATCGTCCCCCATAAGGTTATCGTCCCCCATAAGGTTATCATCCCCCATAAGGTTATCATCCCCCATAAGGTTATCGTCCCCCATAAGGTTATCGTCCCCCATAAGGTTATCGTCCCCCATAAGGTTATCGTCCCCCATAAGGTTATCGTCCCCCATAAGGTTATCGTCCCCCATAAGGTTATCGTCCCCCATAAGGTTATCATCCCCCATAAGGTTATCATCCCCCATAAGGTTATCGTCCCCCATAAGGTTATCGTCCCCCATAAGGTTATCGTCCCGCATAAGGTTATCGTCCCCCATAAGGTTATCGTCCCCCATAAGGTTATCGTCCCCCATAAGGTTATCATCCCCCATAAGGTTATCGTCCCCCATAAGGTTATCATCCCCCATAAGGTTATCGTCCCCCATAAGGTTATCGTCCCCCATAAGGTTATCATCCCCCATAAGGTTATCGTCCCCCATAAGGTTATCGTCCCCCATAAGGTTATCGTCCCCCATAAGGTTATCGTCCCCCATAAGGTTATCGTCCCCCATAAGGTTATCGTCCCCCATAAGGTTATCGTCCCCCATAAGGTTATCATCCCCCATAAGGTTATCGTCCCCCATAAGGTTATCGTCCCCCATAAGGTTATCGTCCCCCATAAGGTTATCATCC
>NW_892304.1:0-703 GCF_000209065.1 Trypanosoma cruzi | reverse complement strand
AGAGAGAACCGTGCACCGCCCGCACACACACTTTTCTTTCTCTCTGTGTGTTTCCCCTTGCATGGACTTTCGCCCTCACTTCACCCCACGAGGCACACACATAATGTGCCCATTGTATATATGCATGCACACCCATGCAGGCCCGTTGGTGCTCTCTTTTGCACGACACGCACCGCTGCCGTCCTGCCTGGCTGCATGGACGGAGCACCGTAACTGTTTCTGTTTTGTTTTTATTGCATTGAGTGGGCGACCTCTCTCTCTCTCCCTCTGTGTGTGTGTTTTGCTTTACGGGAGCAATGAGAGTGTGTGTGCGCTGGTCGTCCCACGCTTCGGCTTTTTGTTTTGTTTTCCTTTTTGATTTTGTGGTTGAGTGCACCCATTCCGCGGCTGCGTGTGTGTGTGTGTGTATGATATGAGTAATTTGCGTGTGTGCTATCTGCCTCTCTCTGCCGTTGCTTTCTTCAGACTCTCTTGGGGCGCACAGCTGCTCCGCAAGTATAGGCGCTGCCAAACACACAAGCACATGCACACACACATGCCGTGTTTAAAACGCTGAGAATGCACGCACGCACAGGATTGTGGCTGCGGAGGCCCTCGCGAGGGGGGAAAAAGCCTGCATTTTGTTTTTTTTTGACATGTTGCTCGGTGTGTGCTGAAGCGTGACGAATAACAACACGCCCCAAAAACAGAAAAGAAGTAAAAC
>NW_892303.1:0-703 GCF_000209065.1 Trypanosoma cruzi | reverse complement strand
CCTCGAATAAACATCTTGAATCCAGAATGAAAACATTAGGCCCTGCGCTGCATAATGGAACGTCACCAATCATTGTTGCTTTGCAACCCACCGGAAAAAATACCTGCGGATATAATTCTCCCGTCTTTGCATCAAGAAGAAGAAGACAGGGGATGTCGGTGCGGCTGCCACCCGCCACGCGTTGGGATGGACCATGTTGGGCGCGTTGTTCCCCTTGTTTTCCCACCCCGTTTTCTTCCGCCATTGCCCCCTCCGAGCATCGAACGTGTGAGCGGCAGCCGTCCAGCCACGCCACACTCGCCGCTGGCACACGAGGCTGTGGATGGAAACGCTCGTCAAATGGCTTTGCGGTGCGCTTCGAGAGAGAGGAGTAAAATGGAGCATACACGGAGCGCCCCGACGTTCGATTGCCCTCCGTCTCCGTCAACGCCCCCTCATCCTCCTCAGTTTCTGAACGAAAATCACTGAATACATGCACCCGCAAACCGCCGTTCCGCGTTGTCGCAATGACGGTGGGAATCTCATGTGTGGACCAATTCAGTGAGGTGTACCCGACGCGGGAGTGACTTTGCCGACAGACTGGTCTGGATGTCATGCGCAGGTCCCATAGCTGCGCCACGTCCCGACGGCTCTGACTACCGACCGTTGCTACGTATATCCCCGAGCAATCGCATGCAACAAACTCTGCAAAGCAAACTTCAGA
>NW_892302.1:0-703 GCF_000209065.1 Trypanosoma cruzi | reverse complement strand
GCCCCGAGAAAGAGACACGCCGGTCGTGAAGCGCAGCGACCCTTGGGCCGGTGGCGCGCTGTCGGTGCCGCGCGTGGCGCCACTGCCCGGTTGCGCGAGAGTTTGCGGTGACGGTGCGCGCGTCGAGGCTCCCTCCCCAGTTCGGGAAACGATGGGAAAAAACAAAACCAAAGAGGACGCGCACGGGTGAGAGATGCGGCTGCGACGCGTGATGAAATTCCACAGTTTCCTGTCAGTCTGACGACGAAAACGCGTGAGGACGCAATTCCCGACTCAGCTCACACTGAAGTGCTTTGCTTTACACCCCCATCTTTCTTTTTTTTTCTTTTTCTTTTTTTCTTTTTCTTTTTTTCTTTCTTTGTCCCTCTGCTCTCGCTGCGCGGTTTTGCGGCCCAGCGACGCGCACGCCCGCACACACACACACGCGCTACGATGGAGACATGTTGTTCGAGGTCCAAACAGTTTGAGCGACGCATTGAGAACGGAACAATAAAAATCACCTTTCGGCTGAGCGCCCGCTCCCCTCCCTCCCACTTCCTGCTATTGTTGTCGTTTTTCTTTCTTGCGCAACGGCGCGCACGTAACATCCTGCCCTGTCTGGCGCCCTGCCTGTGCAAACGGTTGGTGGCGGGCCCGCCCGAAAGCGCAAGAGAGAGAAAGAGAAAGAAAAGGCCGAATTGCCCGGAGGTGGGTTGTGGTGGGC
>NW_892301.1:0-703 GCF_000209065.1 Trypanosoma cruzi | reverse complement strand
ATCAAGCCGTGGTGGCACCCCATTCACCGGCGATGTTAGCACCGGCTCAATATCCACCGGTTCCAACAAAAAACCCTGCTGATCCAATTTTTCCCTGTCTCTCCGTGAGCTACTGCTGCCGTTATTTAGAATATCATCCACAGGAATGTTGCTTTCGCTATAGTCCTCCGTGGCGCGCCTCAAGAAGCTCCGTGACAAGGCGCTGCTTTCCGGTTCCAGCCGCCTGCTCACGCAAGGGCCTGCCAACGGCACCATGTGGGATGGTAGCAACACACCTTCCAGGCTCGAGTGCACCCCCGGGATGCAGAGGGGCTGCCTCCCCTGCAGGAGCTCCGCGATGCCGTCGCAACCAAACCGGGCGGTGGCACTAAACACCGTCGGCAATTTGGCGTATTTTCCACAAGGGTCGGTTCGTATGACGTGCAGGTGGCACGGCTGTACACCATAACCACAACACCACACCTGATCAAGCACCGGTCCTTTGTTCAGTTCAATCCAGATGTCGCTACGCTGCCGCTCGCTGCGAACCCAATTTTCCGAGCGCACTCTCTCTTCATCGCCCAAGACAATAGAATGTGCGCGTAAGCCACGCAGCCGACCAAGCACTGACAATGGGGCCAGGCTAGAGACGTCCTTGCGCCACGACCCCCGACCCTCAACATTTTCTTTGACCTTGTGTTCGCGAATTCGGTCAAGGACACGT
>NW_892300.1:0-703 GCF_000209065.1 Trypanosoma cruzi | reverse complement strand
AGCGTGTGGAGCTGGAAGAGAAGAATCGGGAGCAAGAGCTTGTTCACAAGCAGCTGGACAAAATGCGAAAGATCGTGAATAATATGATACAAAAGGAGATTACGAGGAATGCTGCCATCAATTCGAGGCGAATGAAGTGGGAAGAACAAATGATGAGGATCCGTGAGCAGAAGAGGCGCGATGAAGAGGCACGAAGATCTCAATCGAGTCCGCATGGGAATCGTGCGAGCATGCACCAGGGGAATGGTGTGTTTCGAGCCTCAACGTCGGGTGGTTACCGCAAGGAGCAGGGAGGTTCTTTGAGGTTTGCTAAAACGTCCTCGTGCTAAAATAATATTGTGAATAAGTGTGTCAATTGCCGTGGGGACGAATTTGAGTTGTTTTTTTTGTTGTTGTTTATTGCGCCCAAATACACTTTTTTTTCCCCTCCTATTGTTCCATGTGGGCGTAGTGAATATATGTTGTTTTTTTGATTCTTCTGTGCGTGTGTTGTTGTTGTTGTTGTTTTTTGTTTTTTTTGTATTTGTGCTTGGATTGCCCTTGCAGCTGAACCGCGGTTAATGCCTTTTGCCACGCCTGCAGGCAAAAAAAAGGGTGCGTCTGGGGCCGCCGTGCACATCGTGAGGATGGAATTGAAAAGGAGCGAGAGTGGATTTTTTGTGTTTTGTGAGGATTGAGTTGCTTTTCGTGTTTGGTCCACACT
>NW_892299.1:0-703 GCF_000209065.1 Trypanosoma cruzi | reverse complement strand
TCATCCCGCATAATATGTGTGTTGATCATCCCGCATAAGATGTGTTATCATCCCGCATAAGGTGTGTTATCATCCCGCATAAGGTGTGTTATCTTCCCGCATAAGGTGTGTTATCATCCCGCATAAGGTGTTATCGTCCCGCATAAGGTGTTATCGTCCCGCATAAGGTGTGTTATCATCCCGCATAAGGTGTGTTATCATCCCGCATAAGGTGTGTTATCATCCCCCATAAGGTGTGTTATCATCCCGCATAAGGTGTTATCATCCCGCATAAGGTGTGTTATCATCCCGCATAAGGTGTTATCATCCCGCATAAGGTGTTATCATCCCGCATAAGGTGTGTTATCATCCCGCATAAGATGTTATCATCCCGCATAAGGTGTGTTATCATCCCCCATAAGGTTATCGATCCCGCATAAGGTGTGTTATCATCCCGCATAAGATGTGTTATCATCCCGCATAAGGTGTGTTATCATCCCGCATAAGATGTGTTATCATCCCCCATAAGGTGTGTTATCATCCCGCATAAGGTGTTATCATCCCCCATAAGGTGTTATCATCCCGCATAAGGTGTGTTATCATCCCGCATAAGGTGTGTTATCGTCCCGCATAAGGTGTTATCATCCCGCATAAGGTGTTATCATCCCGCATAAGGTGTGTTATCATCCCGCATAAGGTGTGTTATCATCCCGCATAAGGTGTT
>NW_892298.1:0-703 GCF_000209065.1 Trypanosoma cruzi | reverse complement strand
ATGATGAAGGCAAACGGATACCCCTTCAAGCCACACTTGCGATACAACTCTTGCATATCCGCACGGAAATCGGCAATGCCATAGGTGCTTGTCACGAGAATCTGAAAGATGTCGTGACCATTAATAAAGGAGGAAAGCCGTGCAAGGGATTGCTTTCCAGAACCTCCGACACCCACTAATAAAGCGTTACCACGTGGGTTAGATGTGATACGTGCAATACGGCAAAGGTGCTCAACGGCCTGGTTAAACAACACAAGATCCATACGAGCATAGTTTTCATTGTACTCTTTCAGCTTCTTGATAAGATAGGCCTGTGCAGAATCAAGGGTGACTTCATCATACACATTCTCTTCGCCTTCTGGGGAGGTATGAAACGGAGCCCACAAAAATGAGTCTTGTACCAACTCCTTTGGATTAACGTCAGGAAATCCAGCGCGACCTATAACTTCAAAAAGCAATGCGTCGTAGCGAGCCAAGTCATCTGCATCCGCCATACGATCACGGAAGGTACGGTTACACTCATGAACCCAAAGTCGTGCCATCTGCACTGTTGTCGTATGGATTTTGGGGTGCGATTTGCATAATCCTTGGAAAATGTTGAACATTTCGCGCATATTCCATTGATAGTGAAACTTCACGGCAGTTGGGAAGAACTGCTTAGAAACCAAGTAATGAAGCTCAATGGAGGCATTGGTTATAAGAG
>NW_892297.1:0-703 GCF_000209065.1 Trypanosoma cruzi | reverse complement strand
TGTTTGGCGTGTCGCGGTGTGTCGGAATGATGTTCGGAAAACATGTGAGGGGTGTTGTTTGTAGTTTGTGTGTCTTCTCTGGTGGAGCCGACATGTGTGCGGGGATTGTGGCATTGCTGGCTGACGGTTCCACGTCACTTTTCAGCATTCCTGGATGTGCTGAGGAATGACGGCTGGCGACCAGCGTGTTGGCACTGCCGGTGGGAATAAGTACACGAGGAATTGGCCATTTTCTCTTTCCCATGCTGGAGCCGATGGACTGGCACGAGGGCACCGGCTGCAGGCTGCCTGCCAGCACGTGTGAGCAGCGGATCCATGCACACACAGACGCTCATCGCAAGAGCTTGTGCGATCACAGTGGCTTTTGTGGCGTGCTTTTGTGGGCGTCAGCCCGTCGGAGAATGTGTGAAGCAAACGGCTGACGGAACACGAAGAAAATAAGTGCGTGCACTGTGCCGTGTTTCGGCGTCGATGGCAGAGCGGCAGGAGGCCCGTGCTGGCAACTGAGATCTTTGCGTCGCGAGGGATGTCCGTGTTGATTTTGGATCGTCGAGGATGAAATGAATTTGCTGCTGCCCGTGTGTGTGACGACTCCGGCAGAGGGCGAACACAAAAGGGAGGGATGCAGGCGCTGCGTGTGTGTGCAGGTGCCATGCAACAACGTCACAACAAACATGCTGCGACTCGGTGACCCTCACATCGC
>NW_892296.1:0-703 GCF_000209065.1 Trypanosoma cruzi | reverse complement strand
GAAGCACATGGAAAGAAAGAAAGTTCCCACACCGCATGTATACACGCGTTTTTTGATGCGATTGGGACGAGGGGAAATCACCGTACTCTAATCGTGAGTAAAAAGTAAAGGAAATGCGCTCCAATGGAGGCGGGGTCGTGCCGGTAGCTGTTTCTCTGAAGGACAGGGACGACTGCCTCTGCCTCCGTAATTGGTGCATGCGGCTTTATCTTTTACAGTTTTGCTTGGTTTTGTGACTTTGATTTTTTTTTGTGCGTCATTGCGAGAATGTGGACCTCAAATAATTTCTGTGCTTCGGCTTTTAATCTGTATGCGTCCTTTTTATTTTTTTGCCTTCCCGAGTTTTTGCATCCGTTTTTGATTGGCCGTGTGTGTTTCGGGTGCTCTGCTGCACTGTGGGTAGTGTGTCTTACTTCCTTCTGTCCCTGCTGTTCTGATTGTGAGAACACGCTGTGGGTCAGGGTGCATGGCTCCGTGGTTGCGGCACTATTTGTTGTGGTTGCGTTGAGGCAGCCCCGACAAGACTGCCAACGTGTGGCTCTTGGGTGTCTCGTTGGGCTCTTTTCCGTCTCCTGCGCGATGGACTCCCGTCTTCGGCGCACCCTTTCGTGCAGTGGCCTCAGCGCAACAAGGTGGCAGTTTTGTTGCTGTTGCTGCTTCAGCTGTTTTGTGTTTCCCTCTGCTATTGTGAGGTGCAGGTGTC
>NW_892295.1:0-702 GCF_000209065.1 Trypanosoma cruzi | reverse complement strand
TTCCTCCTGCTCCGAGAGCGCTGCGCAACACGTATCTACGCCGCATCAGCAAGTTAAATCCAGGCGAGCCACTCGCACGGAAATACATTTCCGGACGGAAAAAGGCATCAATTCCATCTTCTACATCAATGTTATTAGGAGATGGTCAACACACTTATAAAACAGCAAGGAGAGCAGCGAATGCTCTCAATCGCATCTTTTTTCCATTTCACCCCTCTCACAAGGCAGTTATGTTTTCCAAAGGCATCAACAGACAGAGTGCATCTTTGAACATTAATGCTTCCTTTCTTTTTGGGCTGCAGAACAACAACGAGTCTGCCGCTACATTTACATCAGGTTCTTCACTCTCATCTAGTTCCGAGCCACAGGATAACAAAGAATCTGCCACCACATCTGGTTTAGTTGCTCATATTCATTCCCCTCTTGATGCACCTTTTAATCGTACGGAACTGCTTGCTGCGCTACGTCATACGCCGTATGGCAAGGCCCCCGGACCGGATGAAGTCTACAGTGGGGCACTGCGACATACTTCGTCAAAGGGCCTTTGATTCCTTCTTCGCTGCATTAACCACAGTTGGACGACCGGTACGATTCCGGTTGAGTGGAGACGCGCCACCATCGTTCCACTCTTAAAACCCGGTAAGTCGCCGGAAGCGCTTGAGTCGTATCGACCCATCAGCCTTACTTCCATTGTGAGTAAGG
>NW_892294.1:0-702 GCF_000209065.1 Trypanosoma cruzi | reverse complement strand
GATTGTGAATGGTGGGAGTCAGAGGCACTCTCTGTCAATATCTGTTTGCGTGTCATACACTGGACACCAAACAACCCTTAACTATCCGCTGCTTGGAGGAATTTCGCGAGCTCTTGCCCACACGGGTGCTGCACTCGGCTGATCGTTTTCGAGCGGCTGCTGCATCACACGTTGTGGTCCAAATTTTTGTTTCCTATTGTGAATGGTGGGAGTCAGAGGCACTCTCTGTCAATATCTGTTTGCGTGTTCATACACTGGACACCAAACAACCCTGAACTATCCGCTGCTTGGAGGAATTTCGCGAGCTCTTGCCCACACGGGTGCTGCACTCGGCTGATCGTTTTCGAGCGGCTGCTGCATCACACGTTGTGGTCCAAATTTTTGTTTCCTATTGTGAATGGTGGGAGTCAGAGGCACTCTCTGTCACTATCTGTTTGCGTGTTCATACACTGGACACCAAACAAGCCTTAACTATCCGCTGCTTGGAGGAATTTCGCGAGCTCTTGCCCACAAGGGTGCTGCACTAAGCTGATCGTTTTCGAGCGGCTGCTGCATCACACGTTGTGGTCCAAATTTTTGTTTCCGATTGTGAATGGTGGGGGTCAGAGACACTCTCTGTCAATATCTGTTTGCGTGTTCACACACTGGACACCACACAACCCTGAATTATCCGCTGCTTGGAGGAATTTCGCGAGCTCTTGC
>NW_892293.1:0-702 GCF_000209065.1 Trypanosoma cruzi | reverse complement strand
TAATCGTTTTCGAGCGGCTGCTGCACCACACGCTGTGGTCTAAATTTTTGTTTCGAATTATGGATGTTGGTGGTCAGAGGCACTCTCTTTCAATGTCTGTTTGCGTGTTCACACACTGGACGCCAAACAACCCGGAACTATCCGCTGCTTGGAGGAATTTCGCGAGATCCTGCCCACAGGGGTGCTGCACTCGGATAATCGTTTTCGAGCGGCTGCTGCACCACACGCTGTGGTCTAAATTTTTGTTTCGAATTATGAATGGTGGTGGTCAGAGACACTCTCTTTCAATGTCTGTTTGCGTGTTCACACACTGGACGCCAAACAACCCGGAACTATCCGCTGCTTGGAGGAATTTCGCGAGATCTTGCCCACAACGGTGCTGTACTCGGATAATCGTTTTCGAGCGGCTGCTGCACCACAAGCTGTGGTCTAAATTTTTGTTTCGAATTATGAATGGTGGTGGTCAGAGGCACTCTCTTTCAATGTCTGTTTGCGTGTTCACACACTGAACGCCAAACAACCCGGAACTATCCGCTGCTTGGAGGAATTTCGCGAGATCTTGCCCACAACGGTGCTGCACTCGGATAATCGTTTTCGAGCGGCTGCTGCACCACACGTTGTGGTCTATATTTTTGTTTCGAATTATGAATGGTGGTGGTCAGAGACACTCTCCTTCAATGTCTGTTTGCGTGTTCACACACT